>NC_037532.1:33760542-33771940 GCF_001531365.2 Cynara cardunculus var. scolymus
ATATACATATACATATACATATACATATACATATACATATACATATACATATACATATACATATACATATACATATACATATACATATACATATACATAGTGGAGCGATCAAATACAAACCACCTAATTTGTATAAACCGTGCAAACCTGCATTCAACCAATCATAATTTTTCATTTTATTCATTTTTTTGTAATTATGAGAGATTGATTAATCATTTTTATTGTAGAGGGCGTTAATCATTGATATTATCATCTTCATTATTTTAATTTTAGAGAAATACATGAAACAGTTTCATTAAAATTTCATTAAGCATTATATGAAACAATTTCATAACCATATATGAAACAACTTCATCAAAAAAAAGTATTATATGAAACAATTTCATGAAAAAATTTCATAAGATTAGACAATGAAATCGACGGATGAGGACGATTTGTACAAATTGGATGGTTTGCATTTGATCGCTCATCTATCTATATATATATATGGGGGGGTTGCGCACTTATGAATTTATGTTGACCAGTCTTCAAATGTTTTGAGTCAACTCACATTGATGATTGTCCAATTGTTATATAACATAGGAACCTTATGACGACATCTGCCGATGAAGGGCAATTTTTGAGTATGCTTTTGAAGCTCATCAATGCCAAGAACACCATGGAGATTGGTGTCTACACCGGTTATTCCCTTTTGTCCACTGCTTTAGCTCTTCCTGAAGATGGAAAGGTAAGATGGTAGTTTCAGAGATGTTTTTTATGTGTAACAATGATTCGCGATTAGGTCATCGCGCTAACCCGACAATGAATCTATTGGATGAACTTAAAAGTAAATCATTATGGGTAGCTCAACCGTTAAGGATTTAGGTTTGTTCTTCGGTTGTCCCTAGTTCAATTCTCGTCAAGGCCATCAGAGGTTAATTACCTGGTTGTTAACTTCAAGGCCATCAGAGGTTAATTACCTGGTTGTTAACTTCAAGGCCATGTCAAGAGAACAGTCGAGATGATCACAAAGTTGTCCGGTATCGACGGTTATAGAAAATAAGAATGAACCTAAAATGGCTCAAGAAAGCAATAATTGTAAGATATACTAAATACTGGTTTTGTATGTTTCAGATACTAGCTTTGGATATCAATCGTGAAAATTACGAGATTGGCCTTCCCATCATTAAAAAGGCTGGTGTTGCTCACAAGATTGATTTTAGAGAGGGTCCCGCGCTTCCTCTACTTGACCAAATGATCAACGATGTAAGTATTATAAGTTCTTCTGAGTGGACATTTTTTTACTGTTTGACAAATGCTAAAAATACCTTTTCATCAAGATAGAAACTGAGTTAAGTCCGACTTTTCATGGTATACATATGGAATATTATTTTCTTTATTTACGAACTTATTGATTATCAAATTTATAGGAAAAATTCCACGGGAGTTTTGATTTTATTTTCGTGGATGCCGATAAGGACAACTACCTTAACTACCACAAAAGGTTAATTGATCTTGTCAAGATTGGTGGAGTGATCGGTTATGACAACACCCTGTGGAATGGATCGTTGGTGGCGCCACCTGAAGCCCCACTTCGTAAGTACGTGAGGTACTATAGAGACTTTGTGCTGGAGTTGAACAAAACTTTAGCTATTGATCCAAGGGTAGATATTTGTCAGCTTCCGGTTGGTGATGGAATCACCATATGTCGTCGTGTCAACTGATGAACTTCATGACTAATAAGATGAGATGGCTCATCGGGTCGTTACTAATAGTAGGTGGCATCTTCAAGATTCTCCAAGATTTGGTGACACCGAGTTACATAAATGTGTATAATGTTAAGATGATTTAAATCGATAAATCATTTTCTTTTATGTTTTAAACGTATTTCAATTGTTTTACCACTTCTTTTTTACCAAAGAAATTTGGTTTTGGTCGAAAGTAGATGGATTGTAATCAATATGAAAAGTAAAATTCATACTAAAAAATAAATATGTTTGTTCATGTACTCAAAGCATCTCCAGCAGTTATATTCAATATATTTAACGTCCCGCTGTATCATATGTACAAAAAATGGGTGTTCATTTGAGCTAGCCCGGTAGGTTATATGAGTCAGATGGGCTACGACTTGTAATCCTTCCACTGTTGAAAGGTTGAGGTTTTCGTAGCTCTGTGAAACCAGCCTAACGCATTCCCCCGCATATAAGGTTCGAGTCATCCAAGCCTTCGCTCAAGCAACCCAAACCCACTCCCAACTTGGAATAGGCAAGCCAGATGGTGCACCATCTAACCCGACCAACTGAGCCAGGCCTTAGTCCAACCCATTTTAATACCCTCACTTGAGTTACAGGCAAGAGTTACCAAGCCCGGTGGTGTAACATGTGCAAGAATGCCTTATAAACTTGCTTTTACTCCACTCCACAAGCAATGTGGGAACACATTGTGTTTGAACAACTTTACCTTAAGTTTTAATTTATCAAAATTAAAGCATTGTAACCCGTGGTTCTTAGCCGATCCCTTCAGACGTGTATTTGGTTTTCTAAATTTAGAAAAAAGGGGTTTTTCCCCCCTACTATAATGGCTTTAAAATAATGAATTAGAAGATATTGATAACAATTAAGATGGTATTAAATCGTTTTCTACATTTTGATTTGTATGGTTTGCGTGGACAGTTTGACAATTTCAAAATTAGTTATATTATTAAAATATTTAATATTCAGCCACTTCTAACTAGGGGTGCTCATGAGTTGAGTTGATCGGGTTGAAAACATTTTAACAACCCAACCCAATGCTTGCGGTTTGAAAAATCTTAATCCAACCCAATCCAAACAAAAGTGCATCCCAAATCGTACGGGTTAGTCGGGTTGGTCGAGTTGATACTTTGGTACATTAAAGTATTCTTCTAACCTTGGATATGTTATTTCTCTACTCATAATTTCTTTTTCATCGTCAACCATTTGATACAATTTATCCATACTTCTTACGTATATCACATTCAGTTAATTTTCTCAATTTACGTATATATGTTTACAGTTACTGAACATATATACGAATGAGTTATATAGAGATGTGAATAAATTGAAAAGATGTATATATGAATAGCATACGTGATAGTATAATTGTCTAGTGTATATATTAATAGAAATTCAACAATCATATTAAATTCAAGAAATAAATGGATATCGGGTTTATCGGGTTCATCGGGTTGGGTTGGGTTCAAATAATAATAACCCAATATCAACCCAATACCTACGGTTTGAGAATTTTACTACTCGATTAGACATCAGGTTGTTTCGGGTTGAGTTATTTCGTGTTGGGTTGGGTTGATCGGGTTTTTGAGCACCCCTTCTTCTAACCTTCATTCATCTAGTGGAAAAATAAAAAAAAAGTTTATTTATTATTGAAAAATGGGTGTTCAGTTGAGGTAGCTTGGTAGGTTATATGAGTTTGATGGGTTACAACTTGTAATCCTTCCACTATTGTGAGGTTGAGGTTTTCGCAGCTCTGTGAAACCAGCCTAACGCATTTCCCCGCATCTAAAGTCCGAGTCACCCAAGCCTTCACTCAAGCAACCCGAACCCACTCACAACTTGGAATGGGCAAGTCGTGTGATGCACCATCTAACCCAACCGACTAAGTCAAGTCACAGTCCAACCCACTTTTATACCCTCACTTGAGTTATAGGCAAGAGTTACCAAGCCCGGTGGTGTAACATTTACAAAAATGATTTATAAACTTGGTTTTGCTTCCCTCCAGTGGCAATGTGGGAACACACTATGATTGAATGAGTATAAATTATCTGTTTGAGAAAATTACGTCTTTAGTCCTTGTGGTTTGTTGAAAATTTCTATTTTCGTTCTTATGTTTTTGAAATTACGATTTTCATTCCCAAGGTTTACAATTTTTATTGTTTTCGTCCCTCATATACTTAAAAGTAGAATTTAGCCTTAGGAAGAACACATAATTGTTAAACGTAGGGACAAACCCCGCAATTTCAAAATCACACATTTTTGGAAGTCACAAATTTTAACAAATCACATAGATTTTTGACGAAATTAAGGTTATGATAAAGTGTTTCGAGTTTGATTTGATATTAATTATCTATATCTATTTGTAAATTTTCATGGCGTTCATGTCTGTAAAAATGATTTTTCAATTGTGAAGTTACCATGGTTTTGATTTGTGTGAACGAAATATCCGAATGTAATAAATATGTAATATCGAATAGTTTTAAGTAATGAATTTTTTTTAATGATTTGAGCTCTAATAATTTATAACAATGATTAACAAAAACATTAATTTGCATTTTACCCTAAATCTTTTATCAGAATTAAGGTATTGTAACTCGTGGTTCTTACAATAGCTGATCCCAACCACAAGGGTGGTGCCTGATTGATTTGAGTTCGACTCCAAAGGTCAAAAGTATCAGGAGGTCCCAGGTTCAAATTCAAGGAGGAATAAAAATCCTCATGTGGTCACGGAGGTTCAAATACGATGACTCCGGGCTATCTGCAAAGCAGGTGGTCACCCTGGGATTAATCGGCTCGCATAGCGGGTTGGATATCCAGGTTAATCAAGAAAAAAAAATGGGTGTCCAGTTGAGCCAGTTCAGCAAGTTATATGAGTTCGATGGACTCTGACCTGTAATCCTTCCACTGTTGTAAGGTTCGAGTTTTCGTAACTCTGTGAAACCAACCTAACACATTGTCCCTCATCTAAGGTTCGAGTTACCCAAGCCTTCGCTCAAGGAACCCAAACCCACCCACAACTTGGAATGGGCAAGGCGGGTGGTTCACCATCTAACCCAACCAACTGAACCAAGTCAGAATCCAACCCACTTATACCCTCACTTGAATTATAGGCAAGAGTTATCAAGCCCGGTGACATTACATGTGCAAAAATGGTTTATAAACTTGCACTCCACTCCACTAGCAATATGGGAACACATTGTGATTGAACAGATGTATATTATTTGATTTGATAGATAACGTGTTCACAATGAATTATTTAAGCGTTTAATTAGTATATTGACGAATTAAGGTTACGATATGATCATTTTATATTTTGCCTTCAAATTTTATCAAAAAGGCATTGTAACATGTGGTGCTTACGATAGCCAACACCGATCCAGTTTTCTAGCTTTTGAAATTGGTGTGTTTTTTACTATTTTAGTGTGTTGTTTCATTTATATCTGGTTGACTTTAAAACATGGAATTATAATATAAATATAACTTTAATTCTATCAATTCTTTTTTATTTATTTATTAATAAACGATTTTACGTATTTACTTATCAGTAAAAAGAATTATTACTCAAATTTATAATTTTATGTTTTTATGGAACAACAATATTTCAAAAATGGATCCATAATTCCAAATCATCTCAAATGAGACTATTGATTTTCTCTTATTACTTATAGGAGTGATCAAATGAAAACCACCCTCATTTGTACAAACCATTCTCATACGTCGATTTCATTGTTTAATCTTATGAAATTTTTTCATGAAATTGTTTAATCTTGTGAAATTGTTTCATATAATACTTTGTTTTTTGATAAATTTGTTTCATATATGGTTATGAAATTGTTTCATATAATATTTAATGAAATTTTAATGAAACTGTTTCATGTATTTCTCTAAACTTAAAATAATGAAGATGATAATATCTATGATTAACACAATCCACAATAAAAATGGCTAATCAACCTCTCATAATTACAAAAAAAAATGAACAAAATAAAAAATTATGATTAATTGAATATGGTTTTCATGGTTTATACTAATTGAATGGTTTTTATTTTAACGCTCTTCTCTCTCAATATATATATATATATATATATATATATATATATATAAAAGAAGTATTCATATGGTTGGCTTGGACAATTTGGGTGATACTAAACAGAAAAAAACTATTTATTTAAAATTTAGTATTTTTGTTTTGAGCCATTAAATAGTCATACTCAGATTTTTTTCATTAATCTGGATATCCAACTCGCTATACGAGCTGACTAATATTAGGGCGACCACATGCTTTGCAGGTAGCCCGGAGTCACCACATTTGAACCTTCGTAGCCATAAGAGAATTTTTATTCCTCCTTAGATTTGAAAATCCTCGTGGTCACCGAGGTTCACATGTGGTGACTCCAGGCTACCCACAAAGCAGATGGTCATCTTGGGATTAATCAGCTCGCATAACAGGTTGGAGATCCAGGTTAATTAAAAAAATCTGACTGTGTCGCTACAGATATAGAACATATTTAATGGCTCAAAACAAATATATTACATTTTAAATAAATAGTTTTTTTTTTGTTTATACTATTAAGTGTATTTGTAAGGTGTATCAGTTGATTGTAAAATCGTGGCTTAATCATGTAGAAAAATCAACATGGGAATAAAATATATTTTTTTCAATTGAAATCGACCTTTTGAGAAAGAAACCCGATATGCTTTTAGCCGAATTACATCGAGGCATTTTTTAAGCTATTATGTTGATTTTGATGAGCTTTTTTTACTTTTTTATTGAATTTAAGAGACTTTTTTTTCGGTTGATATTCCTTGTATTTTTAAATATCCCCGAATACATCTTAACATTTAGTAGATGCATCTTGTATATCCACAAAAGTATCCACTTGCCAAAGTCAATTAAACAAGTACATATAGGCGTCCCCAGTGGACTACTGGTCGAGAACACACGAGGCCTCTAATAATTTATTTTAATGGTACAGATATTACGACATTATGATATATACAAATAGATACACATTTTAACAAAAATTGCGTCTAGCCTAGTTCGTAATGGTGCTTAGTAGTTAGTGGATTGTTTGTTTACCTCTTGATAGTTCTATTAAGAGGCAACATCTGAACCGTTAAGAGGTTAATCTTGTTTGGTAAAAAAAGGTCTGCATCTTAATAATTCTAAAATCCTCTAAATAATTTTGCATCATGAGTCTTCCTTAACCATTCAGCGTCCTAATTTCATCGTAAACAATTACCAAACAATTATATTTTCATTTTGCACTATATAATGAGAGTCTCTTAATCATTATGATCACTTAATCATTCTGCACCAAACTATTCGGTTTAAGTCATCTAACAACAAACTTAAAATGTTAATTTATTTAATTGAAAATTTAAATTTTCATTTGTTTTGATGAGTTTATTCTCAACTTCTGTTATCAATCATTTCTTTTATCAACACATTACTTAATGACATTTTTTTTATTAACCTGTATATCCAATCCGTTATGCGAGCCGACTAATCCCAAGGCGACCACCTGCTTTGCAGATAGCCCGAAGTCACCGCATTTAAACCTCCGTGACCACAAGGGGTTTTTTGTTCCTTCTTAGATTTGAATTTGGGACCTCCTGGTACTTTTGATCTTTGGAGCCAAACTCAAACCAAACATGCACCACCCTTGTGGTTAATGACCTTTTACCAACACATTAGTTAATGACCTTTATCTTTAGGGTCTTATGTGATGAGTCGAATGCGACGAGCTGGTTCGAACTTCCATACTTAACAGAAATAAATTACTGAAGATGTATAAATATGCATTTAACGATGCCATAATCAGTTTGCAAACCGCAAGTCAATTGAAGTTTGTTTTATAATTATTCTAATAAAATAAAACTATTTACAGGGCCACATTTATTTTTCGACACCAGACCTCCTAAATCTCAAGATCAATCCTATAAATACACGAGATATCAAGACCCGTTAGCCCTTCGTAGGTCCGCCCCTATCGTTATTTATGATTTGTAGCCATCAAAATTGAGAGTTGCTAGGTCCAAACTTTCATCTCTCTCTTAGTCAACCTACAAAAGTCAATACAAAAGTGTAGACTACTATACTACACATGCCACCAACTTTGACCAAATCTATCCCCACATTTTTTTAACTTTTTCGGTTCAAGATCAAGATTGTCTGAGTTATATGATCTTATTGTCTTTGAACTATTCGACCCTGTTTGTCACTATATAGCAATAGTAGTTACGGGTTGATCGAAAGTAGTTCCCGAAACACTTTCCTAAGTCCAGGGTCAAATCTTGTTTTTTAGGGTGCATTTGGTACACTGTCGAGACTGGACATGATTAGAAGAAACTGGACATGTGAGAGATAGAGCGAGAGGTTGACAATTGTGAAAGATTTTAGGGTTTTAATTCTACAGTTATAGTTTAATAACTTATTAATCTTGTCTGGTTCAATATGTTTATGTAATTTTCAACGTTTGAATCTTGACCCATCAACAAACACAAGCCTTCGTTGTGTTGTAATTAGACTCATAAATGTGCTTAATTGTTATATTTAACGTCTTAATGATCTGGGTTTGATTCGCATTTATATATTTTTTAATTTTTGTGATTGTATTTTAGTAAATTAGGGTTTTAATAACATATCTTATTCTAATTTACATTTTTAGGGTCATTTGGTTATATATTTTAATAGCATTAATTACTTCTTTACCTGTTTCTTTTTCATGTGTGACGATCATCTCCTTTTGAGACTCCAAGACTCCGACTTTTCACTTCCTGTTATCTTTCATCTTTACGTTTTTAACTTTTAATCTTTGTTGACTGTTTTTGTATGAACTTTGGAGTTTCATAGTTGACGGTTCCACTTCACCATTAGTTTTTTGTTATATGGAATTTCTTGAATCTTGATGTTTCACTCTTGACAGTTCAGTATTACAATTTTTATAATTCCATATTGCTTAATTATTTACATATGACCATTTTCATGCAAAGGGTTTTCACTTGAGAACTCGTAAAATTGTGATAACCTTCAGAATCTGTGCATCATGTGCTATTTCATATGATTTTTTCCATCCGCAACTTGGATTCAGTGTATTGATTAACATATATTGGTTTTTCATAATGTGTTTGTTTCATATGTATTTGTTTCACAATGTGAACGTTTTTTATGTGTATGTGAAAAAAATACAACTATATTATTTCACATTGTGAATCGAATACATATGAAACAAATATATGTTATTCCAATATATTAAATTATAGTCTTAGATGGAAAACATTATGTGAACAATAATGTCGTATTATTATATTTTTATTACAGTCTTAAAGTTTATTGATTCTAGAATATTAGTGTCTGCTCAAAAAATGTTAGTTTGTTCTTATAATGATAATATATTAACAAACTTTTGGCTGCATTTGGTACAGGGACAGGACAGGACGAGACGGGACATGACAAAACTCACTCTCTCATATTTGGTGCAACATTGGATAAGACAAGAACTCACTGCTCCACATTTGACGCGATATGGGACATGAACAAGAATTGGGACAAGGTGAGACAAAACAAAACTTTTTCTTGTTCCACAAAAATAGGTGGAATAAGATGAGATAAGAATGAGATAGAAACTAAAATATTACTAACCTACCATCATTTGATATATAACCTAAATATGATATTTGTTTTATTGGTCACCACCATTAGTCATGATCGCCACTAGTAGCATTTGTCGACCACTTCCACCTCCTCTTTCACTACAACAACTTCCGCCACCACCTCTACAACCACCACCGATCGACTACTACCGTTTATCGCCACCTCCACAACCACCTCTGACCACCACCGTCCATCGCCACCACTACCACCTGTCGGTCACCTCCACCTCTTCCTCCACTACAACAACCTCCTCCATCAACTCCAAAGCCATCGTCGGCTACCTCCACCTCCTCTTCCACTATCATTATTGACCATCCACCACCAAGGTCCATTGCTACCTCCACAACCATCATTGACCATCGACCACTGTCGCCATCGTCGCCACCGCTACCACTGTCAGCCATCTCCACAACCTCCTCCACTACAACAACTCCTCCACCTCCCCTTCCACTACAACAACTCCTCCACCTCCCCTTCCACTACAACAACCACCTCCACAGCCACCATCAACCACCTCCACCACTATCCGTCGCCACCACTACCACTGTGGGCCACTTCCACCTCCATTATAACCACCATTGCCTACCGCTACCACTAACCACCACTACCATATCAGCCACAACTACCTCCTCCACCATCACCACCACTATTTACTATTTTCATAACCTCTACAACCACCATCGTCGACCACTCACCAATACCTCAACCTCTACAATTATTGTTGTTGCAAAAATTTTCACCATAACTCTGCCAATTGATAAAGATCTTCCAAGCTTAATAAAACATAGTTTTTCCTTTGTTCAAATATGGTTTTTTAACTACCGTCAATTATATCAAAATTTTCATTCAAACTTGTACTATAATTATATATGTATTTTTGTATATGAAAGTTGAGTAAAAAAGTTTGTAAATTAAATTTTTTTTTATTTGTGTTAATTTTAACTCTTATATGATATATAAAAACATCAAATAAGTTTTAGGGGCAATTTGTCTAGTTCTGTTATATCCAGTCTTAGTCGTACCAAACAGCGGACATATACTTGTTTTGTCCAGTCCTATCTAGCCTTACCCTCTTGTCCTGTTCAATTATATCCTATCCAATACAGTTCAATCACGTCTGCATAACAGATGCTACCTTCTTATCAATAAGTGTTTTTTTTTTCCTTTTTGTGAAACCGACATGAGTGACTCCCTCTATAAAATAGAATACATCAAAATAGGAATTTTGAATGAGGCTATTTCGCATTGTAAGTTTTTATTTATTTAGTTTACTAATAATATATTTGGAAATAATTTCATTTTATATTTAATTTTCCCAGTGTTTATTATTTAATTTAAAAAACATTTAATTTAAATCTTCAAATTAAATATCTTAAGTGATTGAATTGTTAAAATACTATGCTTATCTTAAAAGCTTATATACTCCTTTGTTTAAAAATAAATGTTCACATTAAAAATACATATAGATTAAAAAGTGTAATTATGTGCACTTTTTAATCAATAAAAAGACAATTTTACCCTTAAATATAGAGAATTTTTTTAATCTTAGAATTAAGGGTAAACTAAAAAATTAGACATTTAACCACAAAAGTGGTGTCTGATTGGTTTGAGCTTGGACTCTAAAGGTCAAAAATGTCTGTAGGTCTGATGTGCTAGAATCGTAAGTGTGCACACAGTGGACATAAAATCCCCAAAGTGGCGGTGCAAGTGCACGCCGACACTAAGATCGCTTCAAGTAATAAAGTGGTATAGTACCAAGATCGTTTCCACAGGGACCGGACTTACTGAGAATCAGAGACTTTTATGAACTTCTTGAACAATGTTTCGGGTTGAGAAAATATTTGAGTTTTGATTGGTGCAAAGCGTAAAAATACGAAATAAAAGTTGGGTATGGGTGTAAGCTTTGCTTAAGAATAATGTAGGAATGACTTGGTCAGAAACCCATGAGATTTCTATAAGAACTTCTTTAAGTGAATTCTTATATACTGTGCCCACAGAGTGCCCACAAAGC
>NC_037532.1:33772615-33775960 GCF_001531365.2 Cynara cardunculus var. scolymus
ATGGTACAAATAGAACTCTTCCAAGTCTCATCATCCCATAACTAGGTCCAATCTTCCATGCAACCAAGTAATTAGATTTGAACTTAGCATTAACTCCCAATAATATCCAAGAATATGAATATCATAATTTTGTTCAAATCCAACTAGATGCCAAATTTACCAACAATAAAGAGTTTTTTAGACAATAATTAAATTCTTAACCTTTTATCACCTCTTAACATAATTTGGATCAAAAATATAGGATAGGAGCAAAATGGGTACCAAAGATACAATAAAATAGGGGTATTGGACAACAAATAACTCTAACAAAATGAGAGTTATCAAGGTCCTAGGTTTGAATCCAATGAGGAATAAAAAAAATTCTCTTGTGGCCATGGAGATTCAAATGCGGTGACTCCGGGCTACCCGTGAAGCGGATGGTCGCCTAGGGATTAGTCGGCTCGCATAACGGGTTGGATATCCAGGTAATAAAAAAAATTAGACATTTATTTCGGATAAATAGAGTAAATACTTTTAGTAGGGTGAAACATACGTAAATAGTAATTGAGAAATTGGGTGAGTCACGATCATGGCGGGGGAATAAAAGTTGGTGAACGGGGTCCATTTTATTTTTTTACATAAAAATAATATTTAATTTTATTTTTATCTTTTTTCATGCCCTTCACCAACCCCCATCCTAATTATTTCCTTTTTAATGAATTTTATAATACTTGTATGGTTGAATACTTTTGTTTATTATATATACACTAGAAGGGTATTTGCACAATGCAACGAGAGATATCTCGATATTTTATTTCTTCCAAAAAATATATTTGAAACAAATCTTTTTATTGCATAAATACGAGCTCTTTATTTTTTTTAATAAACCTGATTATAAGATATGATTAGTCGAAAACAAACATGATATTCATTCCACTTCTAGAAAATCAAATCTCCACCGTATCTTTTGCTTAAATCTCTATTTTTAATCACTTTTCACACTTTTTTTTTCTCAAATCTATAAATTTCTAAAATAATATAATTGTTGGAGATGGTCTAATATTTTATCACGTTAGTAACTTTTTGTATAATGAAAATTATTTTTGCTATATAAAACAATAAACGTGTATTCAAGGATCCACATTGTATTTGAACTATATATATATATATATATATATGTGTGTGTGTGCGCGCGCGCGTATGTGACTAAAAATTTGGAGTGAGATACATCTTGATTTTGATGTTTCATTTTATTTTATTTTTTGTCTCAGTTGATGTTATAATACGGTTTTATATGATTTTGAGAAAACAATAATGTTTTTATTTTTGAATAAAATATAAATATAAAGTATCATAAAAAATTGAAAAAAAAAACTATTGATATTAGTACGAAACTAATTATTTTTTTTTATTATATTTTTTTGTTAATTCATTTTTATAAAATAATAATATTTAATTTATTTTTATCTTTTTCCATGCCCTTCACCAACCCCCATCCTAATTATTTCCTTTTTATGATTATTAAAATTTAATACTTGTATGGTTGAATACTTTTGTTTATTATATATATATATATATATATATATATATATATATATATATATATATGTGTGTGGGGGGGGGGGTAAATGTCTTTTAATTGGAGATTCAAATAAAAAGATTTAGAGACCGTTTAGCAAACAATTAATCGGGTAAGAATATATCAGAACACATTACCTCACTGGATGAATATGGTAAGGACCAAAAATCTTACCTGGTAAGAACAAGACAAAAACCATGAGTCTTATCCGGTAAGTGAGTGTGACACTCTTACCAGGGTAAACACTTACAAGGTAAAATATTACGTACGATGTCGTTTTGGTGGATTTTTAAAATCTTACCCAGTAAATAAATAATATTGTTAAATTTTAGCGGTAAGCACTTATTAAGTAAGTTTTTGGTAAACGACCTCTAAATATCGTAAAATGTTAGAAATAAAATGTTAAGTCAACATTCATGTGTGAATCATTGAAAAAATGAGAAAAATTGTACTTCAAAAATCATATATGAACCGACATAAGAGATTATTCACATGAGTTCTAATATGAACCTTTAAATGGAGTTTTTCAACCTTCACATATGAATCATCTCTTATTTGTCAACTTTTTCACCATGATTTATATTTCATCTTTCGTTTGTTTCAAGAAATATATCGATCATTTCTGATTCTTACATTCTCATGATATTTAACTTTTAATTTGAATCAATCTTTTCAAAATTAATTATCATGTGAGCAACTTTTATTTCAAGATTCGGGTGATACCTGATTGTAAGATATCAATTAGTCGAAAACAAACATGATATTCATTCCACTTCTAGAAAAATCAAATCTCCACCATATCTTTTGCTTAAATCTTTCTTTTTAATCAGTTTTCACAACTTTTCTCAAATCTTTAAATTTATAAGATAACATGATTGTTGGAGATGATTTGACATTTTGTCACGTTAGTAACTTATTTTATAATGAAAATTATTTTTGCTATATAAAACAATAAACGTGAATTCAAGGATCCACACTGTGTTTGAACTATATATGTATATGTATATATATATATATATATATATATATATATATAACTAGAAGGGTACTCGCACAATGCAGTGAGATACAACTCGATTTAATGTTTCGTTTTATTTTATTTTTTGTCTCAGTTGATGTTATAATACGGTTTTATGTGATTTTGAGAAAACAATAATGTTTTTATTTTTGAATAAAATATAAATATGAAGTATCATAAAAATATGAAAAAAAAAATATTCATATTAGTACGAAACTAACTATTTCATTTTTTGTGTATTTCTTTAATTCATTTTTTTGTTTAATAATATATTTTTTATAAAAATAATAATAATCAAGTATTTTGTTAGAACTCAATAATTATCCTAATTACATTTTAGATATTTTATATTCAAAATAAAATGTTTATCCTATATTTGATTATGTTTATCTATAATTAATTACACAAATTCAAACATAAAGCTTTAATAAGTTGTATTTACGTACAATTTACTTATGATCTTGAATTTTAAGTAATATACATCAATAAACAGTATTTCATAAATAAAAAATAGTTTTTAAGAGTTTTTATCAAATATTTTATAATATAATATACATAATAATCATATTGATCGGTAAAATAATTTATTATATTATATAAATTACGTACAAACCTTAAATTACTAAAATAAAATAAATAAACAGAATACTTGAAACTTGAAATATAAAAATAACAAAAGAAGGCGTATCACCAACTCTTTGCCCACCATGGAAAAGAAAGTCCCTCCCACTTCACCCACCACCAACCCAACCCTTATCTACCCACCCCC
>NC_037532.1:33776010-33804154 GCF_001531365.2 Cynara cardunculus var. scolymus
ACCCACAATTTGCCCCCTATAAATATTCTATTATCCTTCTCCTTTCGTTTCAGGTTCAATCCTTCATCTTCAAACAAAGCTGGTTAGTTAATTGCAGATCACCGGAGATCAATCACATGGCGGCAGTCAATGGCGGAAGTGAAAGTCAACCGGCGAAACACCAAGAAGTTGGCCACAAGAGTCTCCTTCAAAGTGATGCTCTTTACCAGTATATTCTTGAAACCAGTGTGTACCCAAGAGAGCCTGCACCCATGAAAGAGCTACGTGAGGTCACTGCTAAACATCCATGGTAAGTTAATTACCTGATATCTGTATCTATATCTATATCTGTATCTATGTATACGTATATGTATATGTATACGTATACGTATATGCATACGTATATGTGTACATATATATATATATATACGTATATGTGTATGTATATGTGTATGTATATGTATATATATGTATATGTATATGTATGAACCTAAGATAAGTAAACTAAGGTTTGAACTTTTTGTGTATGATATGAAATAGGAACCTGATGACGACGTCTGCTGACGAAGGACAGTTCCTGAACCTTCTTCTCAAGCTGATCAATGCGAAGAATACCATGGAGATTGGTGTGTATACTGGTTATTCCCTTTTGTCTACGGCTCTAGCACTTCCCGATGACGGAAAGGTATAATTGAGATTGATATTTTTTACGATATAAAGAAGGTTGATTTTAAATGAACCTTCTATCTGCTATTTAAATCCCTGATAAATAAAGAGATTCTGGAAACAATCGGGAGAGACGTTAAATGGTATGTTTATGTGTTTTCAGATACTGGCTTTGGATATCAACCGTGAAAATTATGAAATCGGCCTTCCTATTATTGAGAAAGCTGGTGTTGCTCACAAGATTGATTTTAGAGAAGGTCCTGCTCTTCCTGTTCTCGACCTAATGATCGAAGATGTAAGTTATACAAATTTTTTTTATTTAAATATATTTACATAACGATGTTTGATATTCGTTAAATACCCAAAATGCCCTTCGATAATAATATAAAATTAAACTTGTTTATGAATCATTATTTTATTTATATTTATGAATTGTTGGTTTTTATATTAACAGAAAAAATTCCATGGAAGTTTTGATTTCATTTTCGTGGACGCTGATAAAGACAACTATCTTAACTACCACAAGAGGTTGATTGATCTTGTTAAGATCGGTGGAGTGATCGGATACGATAACACCCTATGGAACGGATCGTTGGTTGCACCGCCAGATGCACCTCTTAGGAAATATGTTAGGTACTACAGAGACTTCGTGCTGGAACTTAACAAGGAATTGGCTGTGGATCCGAGAGTCGAGATCTGTCAGCTTCCCGTTGGCGATGGAATTACTTTATGCCGTCGTATTAGCTGAAGTTACGAGCCGATCGGAAGAGGTGGTCTCTAGGTGTCACCCGTAGTTGGTGTTTCTCCTCGAAGTTTATGTTCAAAATTGTTAAATTATTTGCGACCTTAACTCTTTCGTTCAGTAACTGTTTTCGGTGTTCATGTTGTTTTCACTAAAAACGTATGTTATTATATATAATGCAAAATCATGATCGTTTTATATATAACTGTTTTACATATAAATTAATACCATAAAAAGAAGTCATTCAGACATAAACAAAAAATTCAATAAAATAAAAAATATATAATTATGAAGTAGTCGTTGATGTGAATTTTTCGTCTAATTTTGGTCAAAAGTCAAAACCGAGTTAAACCAAACAAACGTGGGGTCAAGTTCACTGAGCCGACTCGGGAAAGATGACTCAGTGACCCACCTTGTTTTTGTTGGTGAAGTTTATGTTATTTACAATATGGTCCCTGGAGTTGTACAAAGAGGTTTGATTATTTTAATTTCTGCAAAGAAGTTCTAACACTACAATAAAATCGGGTTTAGAGGACACTCCCATATTCTAAACGTTATAATAGACCTCTTTATAGGACTTAGTTTATAGGACCCAAAAAAAATAAAGTGTCATATCTAAAGGTGTTGTATTAAGTTTATATGACGTTTTTTGATGTCGTAATACGTTTTTAGAACATTTTTAATATAAAGCGTCCCATTATCAACCTTATAGGACACTATTTCAAAAATTGTCCTATAAAAACAAGTGTCCTATAAAAAATTGAGTTTCTAAGACAATTTCTCAAAAGTGTCCTATAAAGTTGCTAATGCGACATTTTGTATTAAAAATATCCTCAAAACCTTGTTAAGACGTCCAAAAACGTCATATGAACTTATTACAACGCCTTTCATTAGGACGCTTTATATTTTGGTCCTATAAATTAAGTCCTATAAAGCGGTCTATTAGGACACTTAGAGATTGAGGGTGTCCTATAAAACCAATTTTGTTGTAGTGTAAACTTACATTTTAGTCGAGGCTATTTGGTTGGTTTTTCATTAAATTACGTATCGAGAAAATTGTCTATGTGGATTAATTAGTCTGTATAGGTTGAGAATTAGTATGGTCTTTTTCATAAATGAAATGAGTGTGTTTTTTAATTCGGGGTGACAAGTTTAGGAAAAACTTGACTTTTTATATAAAGCTCCCACATAGAAGTTTACTTGAATTTCACTTTTTATATCATTATGTCATTATCAAACAACCATGTACAGTTGACCAAATAAGCTGTTGATCCTGTTACACTGCTGACAAACAGACATTGTTTAAAAAAAGAACTCTCAAATCTTAGTTTTTTTCTGCATAAGCCGAAAGTATAAAATGCGTGTGTTGAAAATTATTCGATCTGATTAAAAACGACTAACCAAACTTGGATATCCAATATTGAATTGGATTAGGAGAATATATAGATAATTGGTTGAAACGGTGGATTAATTCATTGTATAATTAGATCAGAATATGAATAACAACCTGATCAAATGGACAACCAGTAGTAAATATCATCCATTTAATAAAATCAATATGATTCAATCATCCATTTGATTGTCGAAGGTGTCGTTTGTTATCTAAAAGATGCTGAAGTCTGAAGTCTTATTTCATTTATGATTGATAAGAGGTGGTATTGAAGTCTGAAATTTGAATCGATAAAATTGTTTGTTTTTGTAAACTAATAGACGTCTAAATTTGTTCAAATTGTCTATTTTATTCATTAGAAGATTATAATATTGAATTTATAGATAAATTTATACAATTTCACATATTTATTCATCATCATTATGAAATTTATATCTAAATTATATAATTAGCATTCATTTAAATAAAAATATGTCATTTAACGGTATTTAAAAAATTTAAATCATATTAAAATACATCAATTGAGAGATGTGAGGATCAATTTGGTAAGGATCTATTGAGAGAAATGATCGCTTAAGATTAATCAATTGAGAAACGCCGTTTTCTGAAGGTTTGGAAAACAATAAGAGGCAAATAAAATGTTGTTTACCTCTTACCAGATAAGAGGACAATAAGACATAAACGCCTCTGAAAAATTGAAAAAAAAACAAACAAACAACCTGAATGGTCCTACCTCTTAACGAATCAAATAGTCAATATGTGATGCCAATATTTGTTTTATTAGTACGTTATCTAATCACATGTGGCTTCAATGCAAAGTCAAATGTGATTTGGACTTCTTGTGTTCTTTTATTTTGTCCTTTCTACTTAACGACTCTGATATAAGAGACTGATAAAAAGTTTTTTTTTAAACAAACAACGTCTAAATACGTAAAATCAATTGAATTCAATAAATGGGTTGGATCTATTCCGCTAAAATCCATTAAAAATTCAATCGATAAACGCTTGTAACCAGTGTTCTAGAAGGCATGACATCACAAGACGTGCCTCCTCGATTACAATTAGGTCTGTAGTGTTTTTGTAAGGTGTTCATGCCATGGTGCAGTACTTTTTTTACAAGGTGTGACTTTTTCCCAGTAGAATATTTTTTTTTAGCTTTTGTGTTTTTACACTTTTATAGATTTATTTAATCACACCACTCATAATTTCACGAATTCATACACATCATGGACTTACAATTAAAGGAACCTATAAAATTACTATTCTAAGTTCTATTTTAAATATTTAATCAGATAAATATTTTTATAATAATAATAATCTATTTGGTTTTTAATTCTTCTAATATTAATGCAAACTTTTTAATATCATTATATATAACATACAAATTTGTCGTCTTATGTTACGTCTGAAAAAACGTCATGTCTGTATTACAACATGTAAGATTTATGACTTGACCTTGCCATCATACTACGTTTTATGTAATTTATCTGATATTTTGCATGTAACTTTTAAAATTTAAAAATTTGGACATAAATATTATTTAAAAAGCCATTAATAAAAGCTCTCTATTATAATTATAGATGAAGTGTGTTTAATGCATGCAAACTTTAAATGTAGGGTTCTCGATTTTCGAAATGAATAAATAAATGCATCAATAAGGTTCCTTTACGTGGGAAACCAAAAATATATCCACAAAACATGTTGTCGTTTTGGGATTAGTCGACTCACATAGCGGGTTAGATATCCAGGTTAATAAAAAAAAAACTAAAAAGATAACACTACAAAAATGAGGAGTATTAGTCCGTTGCTAAATCCGTCGTTGATATGTAGCTAATGGTTAATAAAATGGATTAAGACTCAATAAAACTGAATGAAAACCAATAAAATGGATTAAAGCTCAATAAAACAGAATAAAGCTCAATGAAGCCCTCTAAAGTCTAATGTAATCCGTTAAAACCGAATAAAAACCAATAAATCATTTAAAGCCAATGAAATCGATTAAAGCCTTGTAGAAAAGAATAAAGCCTAATAAAACTCGTTAATGTCCAATTGAATCATTAAGGGTGTGTTTAGTATTCAGACAGGACATGACAGGAAAGAATAGAACAACTGTTCAACGTTTGGTAAGATAAAACTGGACAGAACAGAACAAGTAAAATGACCAATTCACCCCTGATGACTTGTTTATTTTAATTAATTTATGTAATTTTAATTAATTTATGTAATTTTGTTAAATTATAATAGAATAATTATTTTTTATAACAAAATATATCATTTAAAGTTTTCGTAAAAACAATTAAAATGACACCAAATAAAAAGTTTATGTGGTTTTCTATTTTTATTTTTATCTCTTTTTTACATTATTTATTATTATTATTATTATTATATAATAAATTACATAAATTAATAAAAATATAGGAACCCTATAAAAATAATATTTTGAGGACAGTAAAATGAAAATATAATAAATAAAATTTAAAGAATGAATAAAATGTAAAAAAGAGACCTATTTGATGTTTTAGAAGAGAATTAAGTTTTATTTTGATATTATATTGGTAAAATATAAGTCTGTTCCACCTTGTTCCATGGGGTAGGGGTGGAACGGGTCTGTTCCACTTTATTCCACTCTGTTTCTGTCGGTTCCACATAAAATTCATGCCAAACATGGGATAAGGATCCCTGTCCTGTTCTGTCATGTCCTTGTCTAGTGTACCAAACGCACTCTAAAGTCCACCATGACCCATTAAAACCGAATAAAGCTCAATAGATGTATTACAGTTCACTAAGACTTGTTAAAGCCCAATATAATTTGATGCGTATACCTGTTTTTCAGTTGGCCTCTTGTATATCTAGGTCAATGTGTCTTATAGGGCTTAGTATTTTAGACTATCTGTGAACGCTAGAATGATCAAATGAAATAAAACTATAGGTTCTTGATAGGAGGGCCTCATTAAAGTAAGAGAGATTGTGTAATAAATTTTCGTAAACCAAGAACCATCAAGCACCCATTAAAGCCTGAACAACACACATATATACATAATCCAATACATGTATCTTCAACAATATATACATAGATCCAATCGTGGTTAGCAAACAACACACATATATACACATCGTGTATACATATGTATATAACACGAACAGACAGGTATATATACATATGACGCATACACATGTGTACATATAACACACACATTGTCTACACATTCCCATACACACACACACACACATATATCTAATTATCGCAGTTAGCAACCAACACACATATATACATATCAAACACATGCATGTATACATATGACACCTACACATATACATGTGTACATATAACACATAGAAAAAGAGAAAATATGAAAAACCAAAGAATCTCTCACAGATCCATCGCTGATCAGTGACGGATTAGCGACGGACATGTGGTATCCCTTGTTGATTCGTCGCTGATCAGCGAGAGATCTGCTAGAGATATGCCAAAAACCATATCCTTCGCTGATTAGTGACAGTTTAGCAAGAGAACTGATTTTTGGCCCATCCCTTGCAGATCACTCGCTGATAAGCGACAAATCAACGATGGACAGACCAAAAGCCAGTTCTCTCGCAGATCCTTTTGGCCCATCGCTCACAGATCCGTTGTTGATCAACGAGGGCTCTGCAAGAGAACTGGTTTTTGGTTCATCCCTCTCAAATGCCTCGTTGATCAGTGACGGATAAGCGACAGACAGACCAAAAACCAGTTTCCTTGCAGATCCCTCGCTGATCAGCGAAGAATTAGTGAGGGAACTGGTTTTGGCTTGTCCGTCGCAAGTAGCGAGGGATTTTTTCCGTCGCTAATAACCATCGTTGATACTTTGTTTTCTAGTAGTGTAAATAACTTGTAATACATATAGGTTTACAAAACATAAAAAAATGTCCGATTATTTTAACAGATTATTTTATAAAATTAATGTTTATAGAATTAAACGATAAAATTTTCTATATGTAGATATTACAGTAAGGGTTGTTTGGTTGATTTTTTCATTAAATCTTGTATGAATAAAGTGTTATGTATGGATTAATCTGCCGGTATAGATTGAAAATATTTTTGTTTAGGACGGTTTTTTCATAGATGAAAATAACGTGTGTGTTTTTTTAATTTGGAGAGACAGGTATAGAAAAAACTTGAATTTCTGCATAAAGCTCATCTGATAACTTTCTGAATAAGTCACTTTCTATATTGTTAAACCACTAACAAACAGTCAGGTATAACTGACGGAATAAGCTGAGCCCCATTAAGTTTCATTAAGCTGCTAATTAGCAAATATGGCCTAAGTTTATATGATGTTTTTGAGCATCTTAACAAATTTTCAAAGACATTTTTAAAATAATTTGTTGTATTAGCCATTTTACGAGACAATTTATTAGAAATGTCATATGGACGTATCATTTTTAAAACACTTGTTTTTATAAGACAACATTTTTCAAAATAGTGTTGTATAAAAAAAGTTAGCATGACTCTTAAAGTGCAAAAATACTCATAAAAACACCAAAAAATATTCTATAAACTTATTGTAACATTTACCTGATGAATAACCAACCCACAATGAATAGGGAGGTACAGTAATACTAATGCTATGAATGACCCAATAGTGAATATTGGTAATAATATCTAGAAAAGAACGTTCTCTTGTGTTTCTAGACATGTTGAGCTTGGTGAAACTAACTACTTAAAATTCAACAGATCATCTATTTCTTTTTTTATCAGGTATAATACTTTATTGTTTGGTCATATAAAGTATTGTATTAAGACACTTGAACATTTTTAATGTTTTATAAACTTATTGTAACACTTTTGGATATGATCATTTACTGTTTGCTTCTATAAAGCAGTATATTAAAATATCTAGACAATTTTGCGTCCAAAATACCCATTTTTGTTACAGTGTCACATAGAATTCATATAAACTTTCATTTTATAGATGTTATGAACGAGAATCTTTATAAGATGAAATTTGTTGCTTCATGTATCCACGCAAATACATGTGATGCATAGTTGTTAATCTTGAAATGCATCCACACAAAGACATGTGAAGGATAGCTGTTAAGATTTGGGATTATGTGAGACCAACCTGTTTTAGAAAGACCCGTGAGACCATCAAAATAACATTGAACATTCACAACGTAAAACCGTGAAAGTACAAAAAACATCAAACATTCTCAATAAAAACATTGTTTACCTTCACAATGTTTTGTTGTGAAAGTTCAATTTTATTTTGTGGTCTCACAAAAACAAGTTAATCCATGAGAACCAAACCCTGGTTGTTAATCTTGAATGACTGCTCAACTAATAATAATATTGATTATGTTCTTTTAGAGGTCATTGATTTAAATCTCTGTAGTACGTTGAAAGGTTTATTTGTTTGTGAATTTCAAAACACCACAGATGATTGTAATGTACGTATACTGACCTGAACACTCACGATTATAAAACCAAAATGTAGGTGTAAAATTTCTAATGTTTTGCGGTGTAAATAACTAAAAAAATTGTTGTATGTATGTAATAATATATTACAAAACTTGTATACTCTAGTAAAAATACTGTACGTATATACTTATTTGTAACTGAAACTTTGAAAACTAGGTTAGAAATATCAAGATAAAATATATTTCAATATGGATATTAAATTAAAAAGAAAAAATACCCATTTTTTATATCATTTATTTATAAAAAATTAATTAATTAAATAAAAATAATATATATGTATATGAGTTTCCAAAACTTGATCCATTTATTTTGAAATATCAGAGCATCTCTAAGAGTTACATTTATTAAAATCTCTAAAAAAATTACGTCGAACTCCAATTGGCTACTTTATTTTAACAATTTTAACATTAATTATATTAATAAAATATTCAATACATATATGATAAAATGTTATTGCTCTTTCATGCATATTTAATTTCAATGTCTTTTACTGTCGAGAAAGATCTAAAGTTTTTTTTTTTTTTTTTTTTTTTTTTTTCATATATAGACTTTTATAGATTTCCAAATTTTGGAAATTTCCATCTTATCTGTCTTTTTTCTATATTTTAACATATCATTTGGCATAGCTGTCGGAGCTACAAAAAATTATTAATTGGATAGAAAAGAAAAGAAATGCAATAAAATGAAAGAAAGAAAAGGTTTTTATTTATGTTCTCAAAAAAGAAGGAAAAATAAGGAAAGAAAATAAGTTTTTGTATTCTTAAATAAGAGAGAAGAAAGAAAGTCGTCATTTTAACGAATATACCCTCAAAGGGAAAAAAGGCTTCGTGGAGGGAAGAGGTATGGGACGTAAAGGATAAAAGGGAAAAAAGCTTGTTTTTTT
Source organism: Cynara cardunculus var. scolymus (assembly GCF_001531365.2). Lineage (NCBI taxonomy): Eukaryota > Viridiplantae > Streptophyta > Magnoliopsida > Asterales > Asteraceae > Cynara > Cynara cardunculus. Next base: position 33,785,129 of record NC_037532.1, read on the forward strand.
TAATGCAACAAATAAACTCACACACCATTCTCACATTTTGTGAGGTGTGAACTCCTGACCCTCCTTTGAGGCCAAAGACTACGATACCGTTAGACCAAAGACCATTTTTTTTTGTAAGGGTGTCCGGGCCAAAGCCCGACTAATCCCTGGCAAATTTGGAGGCTAAACATGGCCCCACTTAAATGTCGCCAACACTCCCCTCCAGGGCTCGAATTCGGGTTTATGACTATATCATGCCCAAGCCTTTACCACTAGGCTGGAAGGTCTTTGACACCAAAGACCATTTGATGGGAAAAAAAAAAAAAGCTTGTTGTAGGGAAGAGGCATGGGATGTGAAGGATAAAAGGGAAAAAAGACTTGTTGCAAGGAAGAGGCATGGGACGTAAAGGATAAAAAGGAAAAAAACCTTGTTTTTTTAATGCAACAAATAAACTCATACACCCTCCTTATCTTTTATGAGGTTTGAACTCCTGACCCTCCTTGGAGGCCAAAGACTACGATACCACTAGAGCAAATGCCCTTTGATGGAAAAAAAGCTTGTTGTAGGGAAGAGGCATGGGACGTGAAGGATAAAGGGGAAAAAGCAGCTTGTCGGAAGGAAGAGGCATGGGACGTGAAGGATAAAAGGGAAAAAGAAGCTTGTCGTAAGGAAGAGGAATGGGACATGAAGGATAAAAGGGAAAAACGTTTTTTTATATTAACCTGGATGTCCAACCCGTTATGCGAACCGACTAATCCCATGGTCGACCATCTTCTTTGCAAATAGCCTGGAGTCACTGCATTTGAACCTCCGTGGCTACAAGAGAATTTTTATTTCTCCTTGGATTTGAACCTGAGACCTCCTGGTACTTTTGACTTTTAGAACCAAGTTCAAATCAATCAGGCACCACCCTTATGGTTGAAAAAAAGTTTTTTATTAATGGGTAATTTTGGAATTTTACTATTAATTTTTAGAGGTGCGATTCTTTCCTTCTCTCGTTTGAGAGAAAGATTCGGGAGGAAAGTTGTGAATTTATTTCCTCCCCGTTCACTTTCTTTCCCTCATAAATTTTTTTGAAAACACGAGTCTTCTTTTTTTCTTCCATTTTCTTTCGTAAAAGTAGTTTTAAGAACATAGCGTAAGTTTTTTAAAATTTTATATTTTATCACAGCTGTTGAAGATGATTTTAATAAGAATTTTAAAAAACCCTTCAATATTTTAATTAAAAAAATTAGACATTATTAATTTATATGCATTGTTTTAATATTTACTAGAATGGTACTCGCACAATGCAACAAGATACATCTTGATTTTAATATTTTATTTTATTTTTTATCTCAGTCGATGTTATAATATGGTCTTATGTGATTTTGAAAAAGCAAAGATGTTTTTATTTTTCAATAAAATATAAATTTAAAGATATCATAAAAATTTGAGAAAAATATATCGATATTAATATAAATTAACTATTTAAAATTTCTCATTTTTTGTGTAATTTTTAATTCAATTTTTTTTATTATAGTTTAATTTAGGTTCAATAACGAAGTAATTTATATTTGGTTTAATATTATAATTTTCTTATAAAGATAATAATTAATTATTTAGTTAGAATTCAATATTATCCTAATTATATTTTAGATTTTTTATATTTTAAAATGAGATATTTATCCTCTATTTGATTATGTTTATCCACAGTTAGTTACACGAATTCAAATATGAAGCTTTAATAAGCTATACTTACGTATAATTACTTGTAATCTTGAATTTTAAGTATAAATATACAATACTTCATACATAAAAAAATATTTTTAAGAGTTTTTATCAAATAATTTATAATATAGTATAGATATTCATGAGAAATAAAAACTAAAAAAATCTAAAAATTAAATTTAAAATTATTTATTAATACATCTAAAAAAAATGAGATTCCGACTCAAATTGCAAATTACGTAAAAAAAATAAAAAAAAAAGGATATTTAATTTGGGTGTCGGTGGCACACATGAATTTGTTGGCTTCAAAGGGAAGAGTTACGTCATAAAGCAACAATTAATTTTTTATTTGAATTATAAATTATTCTACGTTTCTTTACTTATTATTTAACGAATCAAATGAGTAAAATAAAAGGAAAATTAGTCAATCGGTTTTAATGAATTTAAAGTCACATGGTTCATACTTGTAAACTCTAAAGAGTGAACTAGGGATTTTGGATAATTTATTAAACTTTTATCTGAGTAAGCGCTTAAATTATATTTATTTTATTGGATAAATATGGTAAAGATCAAAAATCTTATCCAGTAAGACGAGAGCAAGGACTAATAATCTTATTCGGTAAGTGAAAACGACGACTTTTACGACGGTTAACGCTTACAGGATAACTTGTTGCATACGATACTGTTTTGGTGAACCAAATATTAATCCGGTAAGTAAGTGATGTTGTTAAATGAAACTACTATCACACTAGGGGTGTTCGAAATACCGACGAACCCGACCAATCTAACCCGAAAAAACCCCAAAAAACTCAACCCAAGTTAAACCCGACACATAGTTGATACAAGATACACGTCTATTGGGTTGGAATTGGGTTAGGGTCATTTGAAACCAACCCAACCCAACCCAATGAACTCAATGCCTTTTTATACTACGGATTTAATATGTGTTATAAGTCCTTGATTAACATATGTATATTAGACATTAGACTAATTTCTAATGTACTATATTCAAACTTATATTATAATTTCAACCATAATTTACTTTCTTATTTGCATTAATTTTCAACTTTTCTATTTTAAGTTTGTTAGCCTTTTTTCTATGTTATCATTTCGATTTTACTTCGTTTAAACAGAAACACCTAGCTAGATTGTGAAATGATGTATCAAAATTTCAATCCGATCAACCCAACCCAACCCAACCCGCATGGTTTGAGGTTGGGTTGAGAGTTTTCAAACATCAAATATTGGATTGTAATATTCAAATGTCTTCAACCCGACCAACCAAACCCAACCCATGTGCAATTCTAATACACACATACACATACATGCGTGCGCATGCACACACACACACACACATATAACCACAAAAATTGCATGCATAGACGAAGAACAACAGAACATCATCCAAAAGAGGGTTGTGGGTTTCAAGATGGGCGAGGGGATGTGGCTTTCCAGAAGAGGACGATGGTTACAGCTGACAATGACTATGAGTTGGGGACGTTGAAGAGGAGGGGGTATCGGTGGGGAAGGCTTCCACATAGAAGAAACTGACGACGTCTTGTTTATGCTTATGTGTTTGCTTTGTGTGTGTGTGTATATATATATATATATATATATATATAAAATTCTATATCAATATATTTTTACCTTTACTAGGCAAAATACCAACAAAAAAAAACAAGTGTAAAAAGACCAAAATGATCCATGAGTTAATTGAATTATCGAATTTGTTTAACGACCGTTAATGAGACGGACCCTAATTACAAGAAAATGACAACCATGAGAACCATATCCATAATTTTCGAGTTTAGAGACACTAATAATAGTTTTGAAACTCTCGTAATTAACATATTTATCATATAAATAAATTGAAACTGTATTTGACATTAATATTATAATGATTTATTTTAATTGGGGGGTTTTACGATTTTTTCTCCGTTTATGAGAGATTTTAAATCAGATGTGTTAAACATCACACTCAATATATAATGGTCTGTTTCAAAACTCACATATTTTCCAAATTTTGTTTTATGGAGCATTAAATGTCCAAATATTTAACAAAATCACAATATCATATGTAATTGTTTGATGGAACGTTTTCGACCCTCCATGTTTTTTATCTAAAAAAGTAAAACAATTTAGAAAATTGTAAATAAAAATAAAGGTTAAAATATTATTTTTAAATCTAAAAGATACTAAATCTAATTATTTACAAACAATATATCTAATATTAAACATATATTGTATTTAATATAACGAAAAGAGCGGGGATTACGTTACCTAGCCCTGTCCTCATCCCCATCCGCATCCTCGGTTTTTAACATTTGGGGATCCCTGTCATCACCCCCAGTTTTGCAGGGAATCCCTAACCTCATCGGATGGATACAACAGGTTCACCATTGTGGTGGGTCTCATTCCCATGCCTATCCATATGCGACAATGTTCCATAGTGATCTTTATTTGAGAATTCATAAAATTGTGATAACTTTGAGAAAACTGGTGCATCATGTGCTATTTCACATTATTTTTATTTATCTATGATTTGGATTAGTGTATTGATTAACATATATTTGTTTAAAGGTTGAGTTACGGTAAGAAATGAAGTTATGATGAGAAGCGTAAGAAAAGATCTCCACCCTTAGATCAATCCTAATCGAACGTAAAAGTTAACGAGGTGCATCGAGATGCACCAGATCAATTCACTTCTAAAAAAAATTCATGGATGAGCATGAGATTAAAAATGATCAAGGGTTCATATATCTTCTTATTATCATTCGCCGTTTGTTTTGTTTGTCTAACAATGTGTTTGTTTCTTATATGTTTCACAATGTGTACATTTTTTATGTGTTTATGAAACAAAAAATATATAACTAAAAAGCTTCACATTGTGAATCGAATATATATGAAACAAACATATTTTAAAACAAATATATGTTAATCAATATATTAAATTATAGTATTAGATAGAAAAAAAAAATGTAAAACAAATAGTTATCAAAATTATCATAATATATAGGGTTCTCAAATTTGGTCCTTATAGTTTGTCCAAAAATAACATTTCAAAATTATTTTTAGGTAAACTACAAATTTGGTCCTCATAGTTTGTTAAAAAGTAAGATTTTTCTTTTTTGCAGTTTTGAAATTATTTTTAGGTAAACTACAAATTTGGTCCTTATATTATGTGTTTAAAGTAATTCCGAAATTATAATTAATATTTTAATGAAATTAATTAATATTAAATTTTCGTATTTTTAATTGCCTTTATTTTATTCGCTATTGTGTATATTCATCAAAGAATAAACATCACATTACATACATGATTGTATTATATTATTCATTAAACCAAGCCAAACAGACTTAGTAAATCTCATATCTGAAGTAGAGATGGCCAAAAACCGGTTCCGCGCCGGTCCCAATCGGTCCTCACCATTCTCATAACCGGCCATAACCGGTCCCGGCGTAACCGGTCCCGGTCCCGGTCCCGGTCGAAAATGATAGGACCGGTATAGGTACTTTATAACCGGTTATGGGCTGCCGGTCCCTGTCCCGGTCCCAACCGGTCCTTCATTAAAAAAATAAAATTTTTTATTTTATTTTTTTAATGATATATATTTTTAATACATTATAAAATTTACAATTGGGTCACTCAAATATACTTTAAAAATGCGTTTTAATATAATTAAAATTACGTTTTCTTATAAAAATACATTATAAAATTATTTAAAAATACATTTATTTATAAAATTAATTGAATTTTCGGGTCGGGTCGGGCCGGGCCGGGCCGGGCCGGTCCATAGTCGGTCCCATAACCGGTCCCGATCCCGGTCGGTCCCGGTCCCACGAAACTACCAAAAACCTCAACCGGTCCCGGTTTTCGGTCTCATAACCGGTCCTTACCGGTCCCGGTCCCGGTCCTCCGGCGGTCCCGGGCCGGGCCGGGCCCATTTGGCCATCTCTAATCTGAAGTAAGATTTGGGAGGGGACAAAGCTGACCTCTAATTAGAGATGGCCAAATCGGCCTGTCCCGGCCCGGGACCGGGACCGGGACCGGTAAGGACCGGTTATGAGACCGAAAATGGGGACCGGTTGAGGTTTTTGGTAGTTTCGTGGGATCGGGACCGACCGGGACCGGGACCGATTATGGGACCGACTATGGACCGGACCGGCCCGGCCCGAAAATTCAAATATTTTTATAAATAAATGTATTTTTAAATAATTTTATAATGTATTTTTATAAGAAAATGTAATTTTAATTATATTAAAACGCATTTTTAATGTGTATTTGAGTGACCCAATTGTAAATTTTATAATGTATTAAAAATATATATCATTAAAAAAATAAAAAAAATATCTTATTTTTTTAATGCAAGGACCGGTTGGGACCAGGACCGACGTCCCATAACCGGTTATGAAGTACCTTGACCGGTCCTATCATTTTCAAACGAGACCGGGACCGGGACCGGGACCGAGACCGAGACCGGGACCGGTTACGCCGGGACTGGTTATGGCCGGTTATGAGAAAGATGAGGACCGATTGGGACCGGCCCGGGACCGGTTTTTGGCCATCTCTACCTCTAATCCTCTACCCTAAAAATACAGAGCGATTGTTCCGTAAAGGCACCCAACCATTTACAAGCACAACGCAATTGTTCACTCCTGCCAATCACCTTAATTGGGCTCGGTCGTAACTGATTAGCCGGTTTACCTATCTCTTTCATGAGTGATGAGGCGAAATTGATGGTTAAATCCCATGTTTCCGTTTCTTACGCTTTCGTTTATGTAGTGTTGGTTTTGGCGAATTTATATGATTGGCAAACTGAAGAAGACAACACACACATGCATACCACCGGGGACTGATGGAGATGCCGACATAAAATGAGTTTGGTGGTTGAAATCGTTTTTCAACAAATAGGCTGTAACACCTGGATTCTCGTTATATTTATTTTCCAATTTCATATTTATATTTCGACCTTAAAATAACTCTTCATATGTATTTTGAGTTGGTATAATATTTTTGGTGAGACTCGAGCTAACTTATTTTCCTAAAGAAGTTTCATGCTCGGGGAAAAATCTTCAGGCCCAGCGAGATCGACCTTCACGTCCCAGGAGTTTGTGTAGAAATTAAGTCTGATCAATGGGACCCATAAGCTCACTTAAAAACGTTTTTCTTTTCCAAACTCATTTATTCTCTTTCCCTTCTTGAGAGCTTTTCATCTAGGATCTAAAGTCTAACTTGTAGATTTCAGTTATTCAATAAATGACGTTCAAGATTTGGAGTAAAACCTAGATTTAGCATAAATCTAGCACGGTGAGTTCAAGTTTCTTTGTGAAAACTATGTACATGCCAAAAATGTCTATTTTGAAGTATAATGTGTTTTATTTGATATTTTATCATATACGTGGGTTATTTGGTGAGTTTTGCGAATATGGTACATTTGGTTTAATAAATCTTGCAAAATACATAAATTTGGGACATTAGCGTATTTTTTATTTGTAAATCATAAGTGTTGTTTTGATGATTTATTTCTCATATGAGATTATTTGATGCTAACACATTTTTGGTATTTTGATTTTATACATCATTCGAAAAATATGTATGCTTGAGTTGTTGGGCACATTTTGGGTGTCATTACTTATTTGGAAATGTTTTCTTGATGTTATAATATGTTTAGGGATTTTGCCCAACCTTTGAATCGTTAAAAAAAATATATCACATCTTTTGCACATAAGTTGTATAGCTTTTGGGTAATTGTATTTTGAGTAAATTACGTTTTTTTATCCCCGCGGCTGTAAAAAATTGTTGATTTCATCCATATGGTTTCAGAATTTTGGTTTTCATCTCCATGGTTCGTAATTTATTTCTATTTTGATCCTTAAGGCCAAAACACTACTGTTAAGTATGAATGATTAAAATAGAAATGAATTTCAAACCATAGGGATGGAAAAAACAATAAATATTAAATCAAAAGAACAAAAAAAAGTAATGAATTATAAACAAGAGGGATGGAAATCGTAATTTCAAAACCATAAGGATAAAAATAGAAATTTTCAACAAACCATAGGGACTAAAAAGATAATTTACTCTTGTATTGTATTGGTTTATAGTGATTTTTATTAAATAGTCAATTGAACTGTTCAGTTATTGACTCACTTTTGACTCAGATGAGTTTTTGGGACATTTGTCCTGTTTATTTTCTCTATGTTTAGATTAGGACATGATATGCATTTATTGTATTGTTATTTGAGAATTGCATGCTTTGAGTGGCGTTTGTAATTCATTTAGAGTCATGTAAATTAGACTGTAATGCATTTGGATTCATAAGCATATGTGTCGGTTGTGTTTTGTCAAGCGAGGAGTTTTGATGTTCTCATCTTGAAGACATAAGGTTAGTCAAATGAGCAACTTTGATGTTCTCAGCTTGGGCAGTTTTGGCGGTGACAAAGGAGAAGTTTTGAAGGTTTTCTTGCTGATATTTTTGGTTTCAGATAAAGGAGGACTTTTGGTGTTCTCGTTTTATAACCTTTGATTTTAGGGAAATGAGGAGTTTAGATGTTCTCATCTTGTAACTTAACGACTGACTAAGTAAGGAGTTTTGATGTTCTTATCTTATCCCCGATAGGAGTAATTACCAAGGCTTCTATGCTGGAGTCATTTGCTCGTCTACATCTCGATCTGACCTACTTAGTGGTTCGCCACTTGATGGAAACGGGTCACCTCCGTCACCGAGAAATGTTATTTCTGGACAGTGTATTATCCATGTTCTCGATGTTAAACTTATCCATGTTTTGTTGTTTTAGGTATTGAACCTTACCCATGTTCTTTGGATGTCTTGGATAACATAATTTTATCCATATTTTCAGTATTTGAATCTTAAATCTTATTCACATTTTGAGTGAGTATTGGGTTTTGAATTCATGATAAAAATGAGTGCTTTGGTCACCAAGTTTTCATCATGAAAATGTTGAGTTTTGGAAAGGAAGTTGCTTTTGTACTAAATACTATTTATTTTGGAAATTGTTATTTAAATAACATTCTCTCAGTTTTAGCGTTTTAAAATAATGTTAAAAATTGGTTGAACTCACTAGGCGTTAAGTCTAACCCTTTTATTTGTCGGCATGTGCATCAGATCCTTATTGGGAAATGGTACTAGCGACACCGTGAAGCGTGAAGTACTAGTTAAATACACGAGAAGGATTTAACTTTTCTATAACGTCTTCCTTATTTTGAGGATGGCGGCTGTAATTGGGTTTTAGTAACACCCAACCTTGGCCTACATTTTAAATATGTATTATTATAATAAATAATTAGGAAACTATTTATTTAGTTAAGACTTGTTAAAATAAAAACGACATATTTTTAATTAATAAATTTTAAATTACAAGGAAAAAAATATATTAATTCAAATAACACAAATTAAAAACATAATTACATAATTAAAATTAAATACTAGAAAGTCGTTTTTAATAAAATTATAATTATTTCATGGTGAAAAGTAGTTTAAATGTGAAATTTAATGGGTGCATATTTACCGTGTGATATTTTAACACTGCATATTTGCAATGGGTTTGCCTGAAAACCTGTAATAAAGTTCAATTTGTCGTACATTTGGAGGGAGCAAAATGAAAAATTTAAGGTTATGTCGTGCGGTTGGAGTTTATTTTAGGGGCCGTTTACCTGGTAAACGCTTACCACTAAGAGTCAACACTGTAATTTATTTTATTAATTAAGATTGTAGTATATTAAAATGGTATCGTATGCAACAATTTATCCGTAGTAAGCGCTTACTCAGGTAAGAATCGTGATCCTCACTTACCGAGTAAGACTATTCATCTTTATCATTGCTCTTACCAGGTAAGATTTTTGACCCTTGCAATGTTCATCCGATAAGGAATATTATCCAGTAAACACTTACCGGATAAACATTTAGTAAACGGACTCTTAGTTATGTCATGTTTTAGTCTAATATTATCACATCAAACTTGAGACAACAAAATTTTGTTATTTTCTGTATACAATCACACCCTATAAACCATTGGAAGTGAAACTTGAATCTAACCACAAGGGTGGTACCTGATTGGTTTGAGTTTGGCTTCAAAGGTCAAAAGTACCCGAGTGCTCCAGGTTCAAATCCAAGAAGAAATAAAAATCCCCTTGTGGCCACGGAGGTTCAAATGCGGTGACTCCGGGTCACCCTGAGATTAGTCGGCTCGCATAGCGGGTTGGATATCCAGGTTAATCGAAAAAAATCAAAACAAAAAAGCTTGAACCAGAAGTTATTGGTTCAATACATTGATTTGGGCTTTAAAGCATTACATATATTTTGGGCTTGGTTTGGACCGTTCAAAAGCCCAAGACCAATTTTCATGACCACTTTAAAGCTTGAACCACTTTTGGGACTCATTGTATAAATCTGAAAATACCGATTACTTTTTTGCTTTTTTTTATTTTTTTTCCATTTCACGACTTCTAAAATGTGGAATTTCCTTTGTCACCGATAACGAGAATCGAACGGGAACAGGGTCAAAGTAAGAATATTAGAGAACACTAATATCATATATGATTTTTGAATCAGATCAGTTGTGACTAAAGAACAGCGTCGAACCACCTATGTTGCGGAACCAAGTAGCACACACTCCTGATCTGACTGGTATCCTTAATCACATGTGAATTGACTATAAAATTACATGTGATATGATTGTTCTAGTGTTTTATTACTTTGACCATACTCTCATTTGAACCCAACCCTAACGACTACATTGACTTTTAGACATTTTGGGAAAATAAACAAAATGATTTATGTGTGCAAGTGTTTGTAAAAAAACGTGAAAAAAGTTTCGTCTTTTAAGAAAATAATACATTTATTTGTGGAAAATGTCAAAATGTGATTTAGCGTGAAAAAAGGAGTTTGTCTCAACTTGTTCAAGAAAGTTTCACGTACAGTTTTGAAGTCGAGCCTTTCCAGCAATCGGGCCTAGGGACCGATATGATGATTGAAAAAAAATATCCGTTTAGATGGATGCAATTGGAATCTACAAGGATCAATTCAGATGGTTGTATTGGATTTGTTTATACAGATTATCAATAAGTTAGATATGCTTCAGCCTTTTAATTTTACGTGTTTTAGTTTTTACCCAGTTATATATGTTTTAACTTTTTTTATTATTCTGGATATCCAATCCGCTATGTGAGCCGACTAATCCCAGGGCGACCACCTGCTTTGCAGATAGCCCGGAGTCACCGCATTTGAACCTTCGTGGTCACAAGGGGATTTTTATTTCTCCTTGGATTTGAACCTGAGATCTCCTAGTACTTCTGACCTTTGGAGCCAAGCTCAAACCAATCAGGCACCACCCTTGTGATTATATATGTTTTAACTTGTAGCGCAATTATATATGTTTTATCATATGCTATTTTTTATTTATTTGTTACTGATCCAATTCAATCGATTTATAGTTCTGATATATGTGTAACAGGGCTTGGAAAAATATTGGAACAATCCAATAGAAGGCTCAAAGTTATAGCACTTTATTTGCGACTTGTATGAAACTTCATCATGTCACATGCAAGTCAACGTTCATTAAATATGAAGAACTGGGTGAGAACGTATGCGACCTGGCAAATCACCAGTAAGTCATGTACGAACATCTGAAGGGTTTTTAGGTCATTTTGTTTGTTATCCTCTCAACATACACAAACACCACCTACACCATAAATGGTGTAATCACCGTTGTTGTTATACTTCTTAAAGCTTGAAATCATTACAATCGATATAGTTGATCAGTTCTCAGCGTCCTCTGACGAGTAATTTTTTTTTTCTGATTGGGTTTTCCATGTGAAATCCTGGTGTCTCTTTATTGAAATCGATATTGATGATTCGAAGTTCGTTCTATTTAAGCACTTGAAACACACATTCAAGTTTATGGTTTGATGCTTACTTGTGGTGCTTAAAGCCATTAAGCCATTTTTTTTTTGCTTTAAGCAAAGATAGATATATAGAAAGCTAGTTTGACTAACAAAAGGACTTCAATAACCTTTTACTGTGTCGGGATTCAAATAAGACTGATAAAAGGTTGAGAATGGGTTTCTGTAGATGTTTCTTGTAGTCGGGTTTGTTAAAAAATTAGTAGATATACTGCTCAATACGAAAAGCTGAAAAAAGAGAAAATGAAGCTAGTAGTGCCAACACTAGACGATTAATATCAGACATAGAGAATACTGAATACCCATGTTTTCTAATTATTATCGAGTCTTGAATCCATGATCACTAGGTTCAAAGATCTGGTAAGATACCAATTGGTCTCTTATGATATGTGAGACCCGTTAGAATCTTATTCTGGTAAAACCTTCATAAAGAGATGAAATATTTCTACATACATAAATGTTTGATTATTTGTGTCGAACTGGCTCCAAAAAAGTCAAAGACTATTGATTGCTTTTAAAGCTGGAGATTCAACATGTTATATTTTGATTCGTATTAGACATATATTGGCATCAGTAATATTTTGGGGATAAGTTGGAGTTTGTCAGTCAGTGTTTTTGTTTTAATTTAATTTTAAAAAACAAAAATAGTAAAAAAGAAGTGTATTATATGATATGTTATGGTATATTTGTTGTTGATGTATGATATGATTTGTGTGGCAAAGGTTGGTGGATTGGGGTCCCAAAAGAGGCAAGAAGAAGAGGTGTCGGCAACAACCATCGGTGATTTATTTATTGCTTCTTTCTTTTCCTTTAAGCAACTCCCTATATATTTTATCCATTTTCACTTCAATTTTATATAGAGAGATTGTTTCAAATACAATTTATTATACTTGTACAACCAATACAACCCAATAAATTGAAATATTTATGGAAATGATGAGAGTTTATTTATTATGATTTAAATATTTATGGAAAATGAATAAGGTTCATTATTTATGATCAATACTATGAGATTGAAATATTAGGAAACAATCAAAACTTCTATGAGATTGAGTTGTATTGGTTGTATAAATGTAAGGGTTGTATAATAACTCACATATATATATATATATATATATATATATATAGAGAGAGAGAGAGAGAGAGAGAGAGAGAGTTGAGATAATGTGAGACCAAGAGTTTTTTTTTAGACCCGTAAGACCAATTCTCAATCATTGAATTAGATCTACAATCGTCAGATCTGAACATTGACAAACGCCACGAGACCTCAATAATCACAAAATTGTCACCGTGCAATTTTAGACCATTAGATCATTAGCTTATAAAGTTGATCAATGAACGTAAATTAATCTTATGGATCTCACGAAAAACCCTTGATCTCACATGAACTCAACCCTATATATATATATATATATATATATATATACACACACACACACACATATATATATATAGGGGTCCAATATTGTTTGTGATAACTGTATGATCCAATCTCAACCACACATTATTAATAATCAATGGTTATTATCAAACATATTAATTTCGGTAATTATTCGTTAATTTTCAAATAATTTCAATTTACTGATAATATATATAGGTAAATTAGTCTTTTTAAAATCTCTCTCATCTCTCCTCTCTCCCCTTCTCTCTCTTCGACCAAGAATTTCTAGTAGTAAAACACAAAACAAATATGATACATGCTGTGATACCTAAGATTTTATAACAGTAAGATGCAAAACCAATTGTGTTACACATTGCGATACCATTGTGATAACGTTTTGAACATGAGTTGATAATAGATGTGATCTGAATTTTAGGCCCCACACAACCACAATATGATGTACAACTGTGATACAATTTTGTTGAGATAATTAAGAAAACCGAATTATTGATAATTAAGGAAATCAAATTTGATAACTATTAAATAAGAAAAATATTTAAATTATGATTAATTATTTTACTAAAACATTATTTACCTATAATTAAGGTAATACAATTAATATCATAAAATGATTGGCTCATATTGGAACTCAAACTAATTAGTTATCATTTGATTAAACCCTTATATATATATATATATATATATATATATATATATCTCAATCATATATGTAGATAATATACGATGTGAATTAAATGATTCCGTGAATAAGAGATTTGGAAGAAGGCGCATGCATAGATGATGGATATGATGAAAATGTTTACCCAATCTCAACAGGTTTTGTCTACTCCGTCGTAGTATGTTTGATAGTTTGGTTGTATTTATGAACTCTTGCCAACGAACAACCGCACATTAATTTCGTTGAACAATTTGTATTGAATTTATTTGGCCCAAACAATCATATTGGGAATTAATTGATGCATTTTAACAGTTTTCATCTTAGCATTTTTTTTTAATTTATAGGATTTTAATATTATGAAATCAACAAAAACATGATTTTTTTTCTTGGAAGTGTCAAATCTCTAGCGGATTATTCGTCGATAATAAATAAATTACCTGCAGATGTTGCCGATGGATTATCCATCAGCAATTTAATAATTTTTAAAAATTAAAAACTATCAGTTTTAAATAAAAATATTAAAGGAAAAAAAATATCGGTGGGTATATCCCTCGGAAACCTTAATCATAATTATTAATACCCTTGATTAATTCAAGAAAATGAGGAAATTCTAAAAAATATTTGGGCGGATTTGTGGTGGCGTATCCGTTGAAAATTGGAAATACGCCAGAAAAGCCGACTAGTGTTTTCCGGCGGATTTATCCGTCGGAAAAAGCATGTTGTTTTGTAGTGATTATGATGATGACTTTAAATTAGGAAACAAACCACGATCAAATATTTATTAGACTAGATGAAGAGCTAAGATTGGTTTGTATGGTTTGTCAGAATTGGATTGTCTGTAGACGAAACGTCACCATGTCAGAATTTGATCATAGGGTTTTGTTATCGTATCCTTATGATGCGATGATCATGAGTTATCACATCTGTGTAATGTGAGGACTTGAGTTGTTGCATCCTATTGATGTGATGAAATGAATTGTTTTAAAGGAACTAGAGGGTCTCTGGTTGACTTGGTTTCTGGATGGCTTTACTTCTAGTTATTGTTTTGATGAAGTGGAAACTTGTTTTGAAGGAACCAAAGGGGCCTTGATTGATCTTTGTATTTAACTAGAGGGTCTCTGGTTGTAATTGGAACTCAAAATTTTTAAGTATTTAACATTTCTTGACCTAGAGGCTCTGGATAGACGAACCAGAGGCTCTGGTTGGCCAGAGGGGCTTTAGTTGGTAAGACTAGAGGGCTTCTGGTTGGCCCTTGCCTTAATTGGCCTTATTAGCGTTACGTTTGGATGGCATTGCTCTGGTTGGTAAGACCAGAGGGGCTCTGGTCTTCAAGGATCAAAGGAGCTCTGGTTGGTCTTGCTTTGTATGATGAAATTTTTACTCTGAAGTATAACTCTGAAAATGACTTCAGACTTGTAACTCTGAAGTAGAATTCTGAAGTTTTCATTTTCAAACTTAGCTCACCCGAGGTCTGAAGTCTTCATTTTCAGACTTAGCTCACCCAAAGTCTGAAGTCTTCAGTTTCAGACTTATCTCACCTGAGGTCTAGAGTCTTCATTTTCAGACTTAGCTCACCCAAAGTCTGAAGTCTTCAGTTTCAGACTTATCTCACCTGAGGTCTAGAGTCTTCATTTTCAGACTTAGCTCACCCGAAATCTGAAGTCTTCTTTTTCAGACTTTCATACTTGGCCCAAATTGCTTTATTAAAACTTTCATGATATTTAGGACAATTTTGGTCCTAACAATTGGAACTACCAATGTGGATTTATAAATTTGATTTGGTGATTTCGCCTTGTAATTGCATAAAGGGAATTTCTCAGTAGACCTCAAGGTCTAACCCTTATTTTCTGTCAAAAATGTGCATTACAGGTCGGGCAAAATCAAAAGATAAGGGAAAAGGAAAATTGTGAGATGTCTTATATGCTTACATGGGATGTGGAGGACATCATGCTTATCTATGATCTTTTTGAAATACTTGTTATATATACAAGTTATGTACATGGATGTTGTGGAAAAATTTGGTAGCTACTTTTATAATGTAGTTTTTCTATATTTGGGACCGAATATGTATATTTGTATTTCTTGATATATGAAATACTTGGTTATATGCAAATGTGATTCTAGGGTTGTTACATACGGGTTGGTCGGATTGATACTTAAGTGCATCAAAATATTCTCCTAACCTTAAATATGTTGTTTTTTTCTACTCATAATTCATTTTTCATCATTGACCATTTAATACAAATTATTCATACTCCTTAAATCCTAAGTATATCATATTCAACTACTTTTCTCAATTTGCACACACACATGTATATATATACACACACAAACACACTTTTACTGAACATATATACGAATGAATTATATACAGTTGGAGAAAAGATTGAAAATATATGTATATAAAGAAGATACATGATGGTGTAATTGTCTAACGTACATATTGCATTCATCGGTTGGGTTGGTTTCAAATCACTGTAACCCAATTCCAACCGAGTACCTATAGTTTGATGATTTTGTAACTCAATTGAACATCAAGTCGCTTTGGGTTGGGTTGGTCGGGTTTTTGAGTACCCCTAGGTGTTGCCAGCAAATTCATAGGTGAAAATTTGATTTTCGTTTAAAATTCATAGGTGGAACAATGATTTTTGTTTAACTTTCATTACAATTTCGTTTCAAAATGGGAAAGTGAATGAAATAATTAATGTGATATCGATATATGAAAAAGATGAAATTATCCCGTCATATTAATACAAACTTTCATGTTTTGTGTAGGTTATATATTAAAGTGATGTTTGTGTTAAGACGTAGGGAAAAAAAACATACGACAAAAGATGGATGGAGACGATTCAAGTCCTTTAAAACTTTCCAAATAAAAAGGGTCTTAATAGATTAAGATGTTTCAATAAGAACTCCTATTTAAAAGAGGAATATATTGACCCATCTGAAAAAGAAAGGATACAGAGGGTTGATGATTTTGATAAAATATTTGTACTATGAAAAATAAAAACGACTTTCTAATACGTATCCAATATTCGTTATTAAACATCTCAGTGCAGTAATTATAAAACGTACCTTTAAAAAGAAACTGCAAACGCCGCAATCTTGTTACGTACCCATACGTGTATCTGGAATTGTTAACAGAGAGCATGGAAGCGTACTCGTTACACTTTGACAGGCGATTGTTTTACTTTTGATTTATAATGCTCAAAGCAACAAACTGATAAAATAACTTTCGGATTAAACGTACTTTGTTTCGGTTCGTTTTTCGTGTAACATACTTTTTAATCCTTCATTTTGGTACAACATATGTGTTATCGTAACATTTAGACAAAAATGCGTTGTATAAAATAGGAATCAAACCAAAGTATGTTGTAGTTTCGTACATTTTTAGATGTAAAACAGATACGTAGATCCAAAATTAAGATTTAAAAATACGTTGTATAAAATAGTAGCGGGAAGTTGAAATAAATAATTTAAATGTTGTAAAAAAATAAGAATAGAAAGTTTAGGGGATTCATATGTGAATAATTAAAAAAAAAAACTCAATTTGAAGATACATATGTGAATCAATATAAATATTTGTAATATCCTTTCATGTATGTATTTTCAAATAGATTTTTTTTTTCAAAATTTTGCAATAATTACATGAACCTTTCCTTTTTATCTATTACCGACATTTAGGGGAGGACCTATTAAGCCAAAAAAGGAGGGTCCCATGCACTCACTCAATTTATTTTCGTAAATAATTGTTTTTTAGAATGAAAAGTGCACCCACTAAACTATGAACGAGATTCTGGGATATTAGAAAAGACAAGGAACATTAACCAAAAAACCGAAAAAAAATCTCTCGAAATCAACCAAAAAAATGGGAAAAAAATCCCTCGAAACGATGGAATTCGGCTAAAGGCACAACAAACAACTTTGCAGAAATTAAAGGTACACCCAGTCTGCAAAAATCACGAGTCCACAACTACCAGCATTTGACTTTATTATTCGAACCAACCCCTAAAATAATTATTAGATAATTTATATTGCCTGTGGCGTGTAATTAACCCATTTGGCAAAGGGGTAAGGGACTTTGCTCAAATACAAGATAATCTTGGGTTCGTCTTATTAGCCTCAGCCGTTGAATGAGTAAAAAAAAATACCCTTTAATATCCTTAAACACGGGTTTCGTATGTAACTGATTAAAATCGTTGGTAAACTTTATGTCCAAATAATCAGATAATTCATATGATTTTTTATTATTATCCTGGATATCCAACCCGCTATGCGAGCCGACTAATCCCACGGCGATCACCTGCTTTGCAGATTGCCTGGAGTAACCGCATTTGAACCTTCGTGGCTACAAGGGAATTTTTATTTCTCCTTGGATGAACCTGAGACTTTTTGGTACTTTTGACCTTTGGAGTCAAGCTCAAACTAATTACACACCACTTTTTATATATATAAATATATATGGATTAAAAGCAAAGGGTGAGTTGGAGGAGGCCCCCACCGACCCAAGTGAAGTCGCCATCGTAATTAAAGCCCACTTTTTTCACATGTTAACATTCACCAACTCCAAAAAACCTCAGAGAAACATAAAATAAAAGGAGTGTTTGAAGAAATTACCATTTATGGAAATATTTAAAATTTCAAGTCTTTCACTTTGGTTTCCATAAATAGCAAATATCGAAGCCTTCCCTTGCTTCTCATTATGTCTTTCATGCTTTTCATCATTTTCAAGTCTTTTATGTCATCTATACATACCTTACCTACCCCCCCCCCCTCCTTTTTAACCCTTTCATGTGAATTCCATTTTCTTTCATTACTTTAACATGTCTTAATGTATTAAGCTTGACCGAATATGACATAATAATAGGACTGAACCAGATAAGACTATTGTCTGTTTGGTATATAGAAATACAGGGCTTGGGCTTTTTCAGGCCTGCTAAGCCCGTTTTTAGTGAGCAATCTAGGTTTTTGTAGGTCTGGAGTCTAGACTGGGGTTTAAAGTTGAAACCAGGGCTCAATTTGATTTAATACATAGTTTAATAAAAATAGTTGACTCTTATCAGTTATTTAAAATAATATTTTACTGTAAAAATTGAATCAAAATCAGTCAATAATTTCAAGTAATAAAATTTAATGCACAAGAAAAATTAGAGATGTATCTAATGATTCATTTATGACCCAACTAATGCACCAAATAAATTTCTCTGTAATTGTCATTGTAAGAAAATAATGTTAATTAACAATTAACTAGAATATATATATATATATATATATATATATATATATATATATATATATATATATATATATAGAGGGTGGTTCAAATACTAACCCAATATTTTGTGCAAACTTTG
>NC_037532.1:33804569-33815413 GCF_001531365.2 Cynara cardunculus var. scolymus
TATATATATATATATATATAAAAGATCAAACAAAAACAAGATCAATTTACGATAACATGAGAATGCATACATCGTCGAGCAAAATGTGCACACGCCCTTGGGTTGAATGTTTCTTTATTACAAGTAATTTTTAGTATAAAATCACAAGTAATATACATGTTCTCGTGTTCTCATGAATTGATCATTAATGATTGAAATCAGTCGGACAATTTCAGTTTTCAAAATCATATACAAACATATAAAATAATAACAAATACATCATGAGACTTTTTTTTTTACATTATGAGACTTGTAAATCAATGAAATTCATTTTGGTTGTCCAGCAAACAAATCCTTAAGGCATCTTCACTTAATCTAATTTCCGAATTCTAGAGGACCTGAATGATACGGGGCCCCTGTCCGAATGTTAAGCCTCTTTTTAGATCGGCAAGTTGAGCTTAAGCTTTCAGATGAGAGTGCCTTTTATATTAAAATATTATGTGACAATACATGTCACTGGTCATATGTTTAGGTATGAAATTTTGTATAACAATTACCTTGATTATAACGTGAGAACTCGTGCATTAGTTCTAAACCTTTGCTCTCGGTTTTTTTATAATTGTGTGTATCTGAACCAGCTTTGCACGCACCTCGACTAATCCAGATCGACCTTGAATATAACAATAAAGGAAAATCCCTTGCGTCTTTGAGGAGACTCGAATTAGCGACTTAATGGGAGAAGCATCAACGCTTAAACTTTACTCCTTACTATCTCTCTTTTTTCACATAAACGGATGGGTGAATGCTTCAAATACCATTAACACGATTTGAGTCTTCTCAAACAACCTTCACTAACCGTTGCCGCTCGACCATTTTTCCCTGATCTCTTTACACACGTTTATCTGAATGTGCGTTGTCGTTTTTCAATAGGGGCCAAAGGGTTTCACTTAATAACTCTTCAAACCCTTGACCTCATTTAGTACAAAAATCACTTGGTATAAAATTCGATCTTTGCATACATTATGATATATGGTCTGATATCGTCCTTTTAAGGTAATTATTATACAAAAAAAATCTGACATAATATAATGAGCTGCTTAGATCCTAAACTGCATCAGGTTTTTATTTATCAGTTATTTAAACACAACCAACTTAACAAATATAATAATATTAATAAAAAAATTAATTTTATTTACAATTACAACTAATAACAAAAGTTAGCACATGATACTTCTAATGGCATTTAGCATCAAAGTTTAAAACAAAATCAAATGATTAGTTTTTACACTCATATAAAAATTAATAAATGAATTAAATTTACAAATTAATTTAATCATAGAATTTGCTTTATATTATTATATGGTGGAAATGACGCACCACATGATGTAATTTGCATCCTAATTTAATATTAATTATTAAATTATGAAATTATAGATACTATATTATATATATATATATATATATATATATATATATATAGAGAGAGAGAGAGAGAGAGAGAGAGAGCGCTTGGTTCAAATACTAAGGGCTTAATTATTTGAGAACTCTATATATTGTGATAACCATGAGAACAGTGTGTTTACTTTATATGTATTTGATTCATAATTTGAAACTCTTTTTACGTGTAACTTGTTTCCTAAAAGGGTTCAATTGTGAAACAAACACATTATGAAACAAATATATGTTAATTAATATTCTAAATTCTAGTCTTAGATGGAAAAATCATATGAAATATAACATGATGTACTACGTCTCAAGGTTATCACAATTTCATGGGTTCTCGAAAGAAGGTCACTATATATATATATATATATANCAGTTTAGATCTGCTTGTGGGATTCCAGATCCTAGATATCTTTTGGTACTTGTTATGCATATATCGTTTTGAGTTGTACCTATGTATGTAATACTTTTAGGTAGATATATCTGGGCTTTTGGACCCGACTTATAGTACCGAAAATCATCGGTTGCAGGCTATGTTATTATATTTTGGTGGAAATCTATAACATATATCCCGTATTTGCTTGGAGATTGTTTTATGGAAAAATCTTTTGGATAAATAGTTTCTTTTATTAAGAATTAGCGTAACCGATGTTACATTTTGTGTTTAGATTGTGTTCACTAGTGATCATAGTGTGTTTACATTGTGATAGTTGTCAGTTTATTTGGTGTTCACAAGTGTTAGGCTTAGTTATATATATATATATATATATATATATATATATATATATATATATTATGTTGTTAATGAGAGGAGAGATAAAAGAAGAAATAGAAACCTGGCAAAATACCCACAATAAACTTTATTTAAATGTTCAATACAAAATTAGAAAAATACTAATTTCCAAGTTTAACCCTTAATTTAATATGATTTGTGGTTTATATTGGATCTCACATATTGCACGGTTCTTAAAAGAAAGCCTTTATATATGGAATTTCAATTGCAAACCTCATTTAGATTGTAAATTAGGAGAGGTATCCAAGTCATCATCTCTATTTGATCCCATAACTCACATTAAATATTTTTCTTTTACATTAAAATGGTTAATTAAGGTGATTAGGGGAAAAATTATTCCAATTTCAATCCACATTCAACTAATTGATTTTCTTATTTTCTATTAAAAACTTTTACATCATCATTTTAAACTAAATTTTGAAAATAATTAATACATTAATCAAACAAATTAGATAAAAAAAATCAACATTTTATTCTCTCGATATGACATCTATATTGATATTTTTTTTGTTTGAACTGTTTTTTATGTGAAATGAAATATGTGTAATATTCATTATAAGTGTTCATGTTCATGCACATGTATACAACAACTCAACACCACATTCCTTAACGTTGTAAGTCTGTAACTCGACACAACGTTCTTTATCACTGTAACCCAACACCATCAAAACCGATCGAGAACTCATTGAGATCTTCGAGAACCCATCGAGATCGATCGAGACCGATTAAAAATCCATTCATTTACTTAGTACGTGTTTGTGTATAAAACCATAACCGACTACCTTCAATTTCCATCAAGACCGATCAAGAACTCATTGAGAATGATCGATAATCTATCAATTGATTTATTATTATGTGTTTGTGTACTTAAAACCATAGCCTACCACTTTCATCTTCAATCAAGACGAATCAGGAACCAATTGAGACGAACCAGGAACCAATCGAGATGCATTGAGAATCACTTATACCAATCAAAAACCCAATATTTATGAATAGTTTATATATATATATATATATATATATTCATGATTAATGTTATAGTAAAAATGTATATTCATGATGAGCGTTATGGTGAAACTATATATTCATGATGAATTTCACATTAATGTATTAATACTGAAGAATAATTGTATAAACGTGCATATACATAAAAATTCATGATAAATAGTATGTATATTCATGATGAATGTTATTGTGAAAATATATATTCACGATGAATGTCATATTGATGTATTAATACTGAAGAATTGTTATATACGTGTGAATATACATGCATATGTATAATAAATATTACATATATATATCATTTCACGTAAAAAAATGTTAAAACAAAAAAAGAACTATATTAAAATGAATGTCATGTAAAAAAAAATGAAATGTTTGTTTTTCTGATACAATTTGTTTGATTAAAATATTAATTATTTTTAAAAATAATTTAATTTAAATATTAAAAGGTAGAAGTTTTATAATCAAAAAAAGAAAAAATAAAATAAAATAGTCACGTGTGATTAAAGATTAAAATTAATTTTAATGTTGCCCCTAATCACCCTAGTTAAACTTTGTGTTTTAGCTTCTATTTTTTTTTTT
This sequence comes from Cynara cardunculus var. scolymus, assembly GCF_001531365.2. Taxonomy (NCBI): domain Eukaryota; kingdom Viridiplantae; phylum Streptophyta; class Magnoliopsida; order Asterales; family Asteraceae; genus Cynara; species Cynara cardunculus. The sequence continues at coordinate 33,808,372 of NC_037532.1, forward strand.
TAATTTTAGTTGATGATACCAATTTGTTCATTAGTTTATAATCTAAATAAGCTTTGCAATTGAACCTGAGGCCCGCCCCCCTAAAAACACACACACACACACACACACACACACACACACACACACACACACATATATATATATATATATATATATAATTTGTTTCAAATACAACTTATTGCATTTGTACAACCCAACAAATTAAAATATTTATGAAAATGATGAGAGTTTATTTATTATGATTTAAATATTTATGGAATAGGAATACGGTTCATTAATTATGATTGATACTTTATATTAAGAAATAATCAGAACTTCTATAAATTACATATTCATTAAATTAAATTGATGATTGAGATTGAGTTGTATTGGTTGTACAAATGTAAAATATTGTATAATAACCCACCTCTATATATGGTATATTTCTTTTACAACCTTGTGTATTTGTACAACCCTTGCAACCCAATTAATTGAGATATTTATAGAAATGATGRGAGTTCATTTATTATGATTTGAATATTTATGGAATATGAATAGAGTTCATTAATTATGATTAATACTTTATATTAGGAAACAATCAAAACTTCTATGAAATCACATATTCATCAAATGAATTGGACGGTTGAGATTGGATTGTATTGGTTGCACAAATGTCAAGGGTTGTATAATAACCAACCTATATATATATATATATATATAAACAATACCATGAAATTATCAATTAAATATGTAAAATATTATTTTAATTTATTAAAAAACAAAAAACAATTTATCAGCACATTTACATTATAATGATTCCCAATAATGAAAGCGAAAACTTTGAATAGAAAGTTACCAAAAACGATGTCACATTTATTTGGATCCTATTTATGTGGACAAAAAGAGTGTTTTTTTAAATAAAAATAATAATTTTCTTTTCTATTTTTATAAATAAAAAAATAAATAGTAAGTTGAGGCCTTTATATTATTAGAATATATATATATATGATTGGGTTTATGTTAGATCTAGGGTTTTTCGTGAGACCCATAAGACCAATTTATGTTCATTAATTAACTTTATAAACAAATGACCTAATGGTCTAAAGTTACACAGTGACAATTTTGTGATTATTGACAAGTCTCGTGGCAATTTTGTGTTTATGAATGTTCAAATTGTATATCTAATCCAATGATTGAAAATTGGTCTTACGAGTCTTACAAAAAACTTTTGATCTTACATGATCCCAGGTATATATATATATATATATATATATATATATATATATATATATATATATATATATATAGTACAAGTTGCTTCCTTAACTTGTACTTTGCTAAACCCTAGTCAATAAGCATTTATTGGTATTATTAATTATTTATATTTCTTTTATTATAAATTTGATTTTATAATATTAATTGATAAAATAAAGATAAATATAACCATATTAATTGTACACTTTATAGTATTATATCTAAAACAAGAATAAGATATCAAATTATAACTAGCATGACTTTTTGATTCTAAGATTAATGGTTTTAAAAATAATGTGTTTTAACCTTAAAAGTTTAAAACAGTGATGAAAAACTTTAATCTATGGTGAGATAGAAATCCAACTGATTTATATTAATTTACATAGAGTGTTACTCAGAATAGTTAACATTACAACCCTAAATGATGTCAATCTATATATTAATGGCATATCGTAAGATGCTTTTGACGGTGGAACGAATGACGATGCGATGTAACTGATATAGTAGATAAATTTTAAAAATAATTATTGATTGATTTTGCGTCTAGAAATATTCGAAAAAATGATTTTATATGAATTACTACTATTTTTTAATTCAATGTTATTTCTGATGATAAAAACAACTATTAAATATTTTTTTCGTACTTACTAAGGGCCATTTTTTATATCTCGCCCTGGCTTATAAAATGTTAGGAACAAGCCTAATAGCATCTAAAAATCAAACTTTATATATATATATATATATATATATATATCAGTATTGTTATATACACATCTATTTATATTATGATTAGATCAAATTATACGATAAAAAATGTAAAAAAATTAAGGTTTAATGTTCATTTGTGTGAGAAAAATTAATAGATAGATGTGCATTTAGTCTACTACATATATTTTTATCAAAAAATATAAAATAAAATAGATGATTTGATTTGAGGGTTCTTTTGGTTCAGACAAGAAAATGGAAACAAGAATGTAAGTGGTCAGAATGATTAAGAGACTCTCACGATATTGTGCAAAATGAAATATAATTGTTTGGTAATTGTTTACAATGAAATTATGGCTCTTAATGGTTAAGGGATGCCCAAGATACAAAATCATTAAGAGGGTTTTAGAACAATTAAGAGACAGACTTTTTTTTTGCCAAACAAGATTCACCTCTTAACGATTCAAAGATTACCTCTTAATAGAACTATTAAGAGGTAAACAAATAACCCCTAAATAAAAACGACAGAAAATAAAAAAACAATGAAAATTTGGACTTATAAAGAACTGAACCTATTATATTATATAAAATCAGACATTTTTGTTTTTACTTTAAATCACATTAAATACCTCTGATCAATAATTGCTGCTGAATCCACCCTATGGATTGAAAGAGTAAAAGAAAAAAACAAGTGATGATTGTGACAATTCAATGTTGTTATATCCTCAACATTTCATCAATTTGTCACCATCTTATGATTTTTGAATTATAATTCACATTTTTACATTATAAAATAAAATAATTTTGATAAATAATTATAGCAGTTAATATGACGTAACTGTAATCATAAAATCAACAGTTTTAATTCTTAAACGATAAAAACTATACATAATAAGTTATTAGAACGAAAAGTAAATTGTCGTGTGAGTTTTTTTAATACGATATTTTGAAAAGCGTGATATTTATTTTCTTACAAGAAAATTTTCAAAAGTATCATATAAAAACCGAATGAGAGATTTTTTTCTTTTTAAAGTTTAATAGTTATATAATATTTATATATCTTTTGTGAGATTTGAATCATAACTTATTGGTAAAATCAGATACTGCTAGTAGGAGTGTTTGCAGTGTGGTTTGTGACCAAACTGCAAACTACACCGCAATATACAGTTTGAGCATTTTTTTCAAAACGCAAATCGCGTTGCATATTTCTCAAAACCGCAAACGCAGTGCAATGCGGTTTATGCGGTTTGAGCATTTTTCCAAACGCAAATCGCATTGCATACATCCCAAAACCGCAAACACAGTGCAATGCGGTTCGTACCTAACGCATTTTACACCTGTTAATCTAATAATTATAAGATTAGAACTTTATTATAAAATTAACGATATCGATAACGTGATCATAGTCCAAACAAATAAATTTTTTAAATAAATTTGATTTTCAAATACATATTTCATAACTAAAAACAAATAAAATTTTTAAATAAAATTTTAAAATAATTTTTTTAATAAACACTCTAACTAATAGCCCAAAAGGCTATCTGGTAAGAATTTAATTCCTGTGCCCTATAAGAATTATCATCATTATTGCTAAAAATTGTTGGAACATCTAATCTTTATTCTACAAATTTAAATGAATCACCACAATAAAATTGGGTTTATAGGACGTTCCCTATTTTTAAGTATCTTAATAGACCTCTTTATAGGTTTTAGTTTATATGACCAAAAAATAAAGTGTCATATATAAAGATGTTGTAATAAATTTATATAACACTTTTTGACGTCGTAATAAGTTTTTTAGAACACTTTTAATATAAAGCGTTCTATTAGCAACTTTATAAAACACTATTTGAAAAAACTGTCCTATAAAAACAAGTGTCCTATAAAAAATTGAATTTATAGGACACTTTCTTAAAAGTGTCATATAAAGTTGCTAATTAAACATTTTGTATTAAAAATGTCCTAAAAAACTTGTTAAGACGTCCAACAACGTCATATAAATTTATTACAACCCCTTTAGATATAACATTTTATATTTTTGGTAATATAAATTAAGTCCTATAAAGCGACCTATTGGGACGTTTAGAGATTGAACGTGTCCTATAAACCCAATTTTGTTCTAGTAAATACAGAAAAAAGAAAAAAAAACACACAAAAGATCAAGAAAACCAGCCAAGGACAATCCCACGAGGATCAAGAAACACCCCCAACATCAAACACTCAGGACAACCATGCACTAAATTTAATAAATAATTGTAATCTACAAATTCTGTAAGACGTTTATTTTATTAAAAACGAACATTAAACACATATACAAATCATAGAATATATGTATAGACTGAGAGTTTTTTTATTGGTGTCAAAATGAAGGGTCGAAAATTGAATCAGATTATGTTAAATATATTTTGAACGACTTTTAGGGGCCGTTTACCCAAATACTTACCCGGTAAACGCTTACTAATAGGAGTCAACACTATAATTTATTTAGATGCGTAAGATTTTAGTACATCAAAGCATATCAAATGCAACAATTTACCAGGTAAGCATTTACGTGGGTAAGATTCGTCATCATCACTTACCGGGTAAGACTCTCCATCATTCTCATCGCTCTAACCCGGTAAGATTCTTGGCCCTTCTCATGTTCATCTGATGAGGAAATTTATGCGTTAAGCACTTAGCAAGTAAGTGTTTAGTAAACGACCCTTTAGTTATTTTTCAACACGTACTATTTGTGAATAATTTTGTTTTATTTTATCTGATCATTCATTATCAACAAAATATAATTAAAATGAATTTAATATCATTAAAATTTTGAAAAGAGGGTTTTGGATGTGTTGAGATTAGATTTGTGTTTGATGTTTTTAAGTACATAACGTGACACTTACCCTTCATATTATTACTCAATTAAGTAACTGCGTAAATCAGTTGTACTCACAGCCATCTTTTCATACTTCCCCCCTATACTTTTCCATATATACACGTTTTACCCCCTATAAAGATTTAAACGTCTTCTTTAATCCTTATGCAAAAATGTAAACCGTTATTTCATCGATTTTAACGGAATAAAAGGTACAAAATGTAATAGTTTTTGTGATGAGATACATTTGTTTTGTTTCTCAATAAAAGTTATTTAAAAGACAAATTGCATTAAAAAATAACGTACTTTCAGAACATTATTTTGATACCTATGTAAAGTTTTAAACATTTAAGTACCCGGATAACCGGTAAAAGCATTAACTGGTTATCATGCTGATGTGGCGAGTGATGTGATATCCAACTCAATATTATTTGTTATTCAACCCAATTTCATCTTATCACTCGTCACATCACCATGATAACCGGTTAATGATTTAATCAGTTACCCAGTTACTTAAATGTTTAAAACTTCACATCTTAGGTAGTTAGGTACCAAAATAGAAGTTTTGAAAGTACGTTACACATAATAGAAATAAAGTTAAAGTACGTTACTTTTTCATGCAATTTTTTTCTTTACTTAAATGTTTATATAAAATTTTATATAAATAACTATATATATATATATATATATATATATATATATATGTTACTTCACTCATTTCCAAGTTCAATTATTTTTTATGTTTTTCAAAAGGAAGAAAAAAAAATAAGTTTAAAGGCAAAATAATACCTTGTATATCACACTACAACCAAATTTGCTTTATCCGACGTCTCATATGTTTGAGTCTTAATTATTAGAATATTTTTATATAATATTAGTGGGTATTTGCATAATATAGCGAGATATATCTTAATTTTAATTTTTTTTTGTCTGAGTCGATGTTACAATACGGTTTTATGTGGTACTAAGAAAGCGATAATGTTTTTATTTTTAAATAAAATACAATTATGAAGCTATCATAAAGAATTAAAAAAATTGCTGATATTAGCACCAAACTTACTATTTAAAATTTCTCTTTTTTATGTATTTCTTTAATTCTTTTTTTATTTATTTTTTCTTTAATAGTATATTTTTTTATAAAGATAACAATTAAGTATTTTGTTAGAACTCAATGATTATCATAATTATATTTTAGATTTTATATCTAAAATGAGATATTTATCCTCTAGATTATGTTTATCTACAATTATTTACACGAATTCAAATATGAAACTTTAATAAGTTGTACTTACGCATAATTTACATTTAATCTTGAGGTTTAAGTAATAGTACTTCATGCATAAAAAATGGTTTTTAAAAGTTTTTGTCAAATGTTATAAATATAGTATAGATAAGTTTATAACACTAAACTATATATCATCCTATATAAAAATGTTATAATAGGTTTATAGGACATCTTTAAGCTTTCTCACATGTTTTTACTATGCTTTTAAAATAAGTGTTCTAATAGAATGTTTTAAAAGATTTGTATTAATATCATATCTAAATGTGTTATGAGTGTACATACATACATACATACATATGTATGTATGTATGTATGTATGTATGTATGTATGTATGTATGTATGTATGTCTACAGGACGATTTTGGACATGTTAACAAGTTTTTTAGAATAATTTAAAAATAAATGTTTGTATTAAGTATTTTATAAGACACTATTTAAGAAAATGTCATATAAACGTGAGTGTCATAATAAAAAAAATGTGTTAATGTAATTTGTTAACGTTAAAACCACAACAGAAAGATAAGGAGTACGTAGCTGACTAGCCGGCACCGGCACAACAAATTATATAAGGCACATTTCTTACATTCAGTTTTTTTATTTTATTTTGAAGTATATAATATTTATATACTTCAAATAAAATTAATAAATCAAAACACTCTCCTCATCTTTGGTGAGGTTTGAACCATTTTCCTCATAAGAGATCAAAAACTCACGTACCGCTAGGCCAAAGTGTAACATCCAACTTACTAAAAGCCCATTTAAGTTGCTAAGCATGTTTAATTAAATTAGTATAGTATTTGATGGATTAGTACTTACTTAAGTTAGATTGGAATATGGACTTCTGGATCGAGTTAGAGGCTGGAATTTTATATTTAAGCCTCTTATATATCAACTATGAGATCTGAAAAGTTTCGTGCGAAACGGAGTTGAAACGACCAAGTTACGCATGAGGGACTAAAACT
>NC_037532.1:33815863-33856240 GCF_001531365.2 Cynara cardunculus var. scolymus
TGTACAAGAAAGTGTAAATAGGATAATCAAGATCTAAAGTGTATAACTTGAGGTTGGGATATAGTTGGTTATTGATACTTTAAATGTTTACTCCATGGGCTGTTTTAAGGCTATTTAGAGCCTCTGAAGGTTTAATGCTATTGTTGGTTGGAACTGGATGTTACAGCGTTCGGTTGTTTTTAATAAAGCACAGTGAGTTTATACCGAACTTATACTTATATGTAGTATATGTATATGAATCCTTACTGAAAAGTTGCTGATTTTGCATGTGTTATTTTGTAAGGTGAATTTTTCCCTAACTGTGTTTTGGTATCTCCTAATCCTTTTACGTTGTGGTTGAGTCCGGATTCGAGACTGTTTATTTACTTTTTGATAAACCATGATCTACGGGTATTACTTCGTGTGATAAGCCGTAGCATGGTGTATGCCCACGTATCCCAAGGAGAGGGAGGTTGGGTGTGGCATACCGATTGTTGTATTCACGTATCCCGATTGGTAGGGAGCCGGGTGTGAATACTTTGCACGGGCCCGGTAGACGAAGAGGGATGTGGTGCACATGTATACTCTATTTTGGTAGTGATACCTTTGGTGTTGGATACATTTTTAGTGTTGTAATTGATCTTAATTATTCTAAAAAGTCTTAATAAGCATTGTATGTTAAGGATGAAAGATTCAAAGTTTTTTTTATGTTGTGATTAAATGGCCAAGTTTGGAAGTCCTTTGGGGAGAGAGGCCCTCCGGACGACCAGAGCCTCTAGTTGTATAGACCAGAACCTCTGGTTGTATTGTGTTATGGACTCCAAGTCCTTTGGGACCAAAGGCCCTCTGGACGACCAGAGCCTTTGGTTGTATTGTGCTATGGACTCTAAGTCCTTCGGGACCAGAGGCCCTCTGGTTGTATAGACCAGAGCATCTGGTTGTACTGCGCTCTGGAGTCCAAGTCCTTCGGGACTAGAGGCCCTCTGGACGACCAGAGCCTCTGGTTATACTGCGCTCTGGACGAAGTTTTGGCAGATTCTTGGAGCTAACGGTCTAATATTTGTATTTTTTTTTATAAAATATATATAATTATAAGCTTTGGAATAATCTCACTAAGTCTTGTCGCTTATTTTTTTAGAATAAATTTTCTTTCAGGAAAGTCGGTAGCTGCACAAGGGAAAGATAAAACAGTTTAAATCTGCTTGTGGGATTCCAGATCCTAGATATCTTTTGGTATTTTTTATGCATATATCGTTTTGAGTTGTACCTATGTATGTAATACTTTAGGGTAGATATATCTGGGCTTTTGGACCCGACTTATAGTACCGAAAATCATCGGTTGCAGGTTATGTTATTATATTTTGGTGGAAATCTATAACATATATCCCGTATTTGCTTGGAGATTGTTTTATGGAAAAATCTTTTGGATAAATAGTTTCTTTTATTAAGAATTAACGTAACCGATGTTACACAAAGGCCCTTTGATTACATTCGGTTCTTGACAATGAAGCATTGTTAACGAAAAACCTAAAGGCTCGTTTGATGGATGTACGTTTCTAAAGCTTTAATTATAACTCATTAGGAGGTTATATATCATGAAAAAACCTAAAGGCTCGTTTGACATAACATGAGAGCCTTTTAATTATTCTGCACCAAATCATTCAGCAATTGCCAAACAACCCCTTAGTCAATAATCGTACATGAATTTGATTGATATCGCATGAATCTTGACCATGCTAAACCTCACAACTCATATAAAGCTACTAGCATTGATCTTTACAAGCCCGTACACAACACAAAAAGATGATCATCATTGATTTTCTTTGCTTGATTCATTTTTACACACAAAACAATGGAATTAACCTTAGGCAGGGTCCATTTTTCTCTCCTCTTTTTGGTGGAATTTTTTGTGGGAGCAGATGATGATTCATGAGAAAGTGATAAGAATTTGAAAGAAGGCATCTGTGTGCAGCAATGGCCGATGATGGTGGGGTCAAATGTTGAATCTTTGCTGTGGGAATCCTGATGATGCTGCAGCACTCTTTGCATAGATTTGGTGTAGAGAAGGACCATCTGCATTAACATTATTATTGCTATTGTTATTGTCACTTGAAGCTACAGATAGATCATTTCCTCCTCCTCCTTCCACTGATCTGCTGCTTGAAAACTGCATCTGCAATTCATATGATCATATATATCCCACATCAAAATCAATCATATATATATATATATACATATATATATATATACATATATATATATATATATATCATGAATATTGCAATTAATTGGTATCTTGATGATCAGTATTGATCAACATTATGTTGAACAATGATTGTATATATAGTAATGTTTGATCATCTAAAAACCCAGTTAAGAACACGATATCATATGTTCAAGAAAGATTATTGGGTACCCGAAACTCGCTAATGACCTTAATTCTTCCTCTTTAAACAAAAATGGTGGATCCTAAAAATATTGAATTTATGTGTTTATTCATGAATCTTGATTTGTTTGGAGGGATTGATTGGAATCATCATTTTAGTATCTGTCCAGCTTCAAGAATGAGGTTTATGAGACTTACCTAATTAGGGTTTTGAATAATAATTGAAAATTTTAAATTGATGTTTAATTGTATAATAGGGTTTCTTAACCACATTTTCACATGACTTTTGTTTAATAATTTGTAAGGTTTTTACAAAAGAATTCGGAGATTATGGCGATGTCATAATTGAAGGAGAGTAGGAGAAAGACAAAGAGCGAAGCGAACTCACTTGATGACGACTCAATGAGTTGAAGACGGGTGGGTTGAACATATGGTGCATAGACGAGTCAACGGGTCTCATTAAATGTTTGTATCCGCTTATCTCATTTTGGTTTGTAAACAGTTCAGGATCCGTGTGACTCAAAAGCTGTAACGTTTTTCTCTCATTCTGTCCGGTAGGTCTGAACCCAAGTTGGATCGAGTCAGAACGATGAGCCCTTACAAAATGGCCATTTTCACCTCCACTGTTCGCCATATTCGATGTCGAGCCCCCACCTAAGCTCAAATCAAGATTATGGCCCGATGATACATTGTTATCGTTATTGCTATTACTCGAGCATTCTGTAACACAAAAACCAAAATATTAAATATTAAATAAAAACACCAACATATTTTTTTAATTACTGTGTGTTGTTTTACCAGTCAAATTGAGTTCATTCTCATATATCCTTGAATCAAAATTGGTAACAGCAGCCTTCCCATTACATTTAATAGCAGCCTTGTCATAAGCCCTAAACATCATAAAGATTAATAATTCAATTTTATACCCTTTGAGTTTAGATTTTGACATTTCAGTCCTTCAAGAATCAAGAAAACACTCTTGTACCTGGCTGCTTCAACTTCTGTATCAAAGAGACCCAGATACACATACCTGTTAAAGAACACAGATTAACCTAAGACATCAAACTTGACAAAAAGAAAAGAAAAAAACATCATTAATTAAATCACAAAAAAGGAAAGAAATCCTAAGTGTCTTGTATGTTGATCTACTTGCTATCAAGAAAAGGGAAGAAGCATCTACGAGTAAAAACAAAAACCAAAAAGAAAAGGATCCAATAGAAAGAAGAACAAACTTAAAAGCAAAGAGAAGAATGTGTTAAGTAGCTTCATAGGTAGCTGTAGATAGGTGTCTCTATTATTATATAAACTTAAAAACCCTTTTCTTTTTCTTTTTTTATCCAAACCCGTGAAATGTCCAAAATACCCTTTCGTGTATTGAAACCAAAAGATCAAACAAGACAACGGACACGTCGATTAACAACGTTTGTCATCATAACATTAAACTTAGCATATTAAACACAACGTGACAACTCTTGATTAAGCGTTGTCTAAAATACCCTTATATATTGAACCAAAAAGATCAGTAACCAATGGGCAAATTAGTAACTAGTTGAAAAGGTAGGTTTTAAGGAACGAAAAAACGTTAGTAATTTCTACGCATTGTGAAAACGCAAATAAAATCTTACACGGGGTTGGATGGTAATCATTAGGACTAGTCGTTTTATAGAAACGGCTACATTAATGATATGTAGAAAACGAATCCATATTAAAAAACCGACACTAACCAACATTATTATGTACATTTTGTTGACAAATTTCAAGTTACATTCAATGTACCTACTTGATGTGTTAGGCCTCTACATATAATACAGATGTGTGTCTGTGTGTGTTTATGTGTGTGTATATAATATATATATATATAATATAATATAATATATATATATATATATATATATATATATATATGCAACAGAGACGATTGGGTCATAAACAAGCAATAGAAAAGGAAAAACATACTTTTTGCCCAAGAATTGGCCCATTCTTGCTTCCCATCTACCACATTTGTGCAAGGTAACACCTCTATACTTGGAACTCCCTCTTGGAAATCCAGTACTTTGTCTCCGTAGTACATGCACAAACTCTTCCTTTGTTAGATTGCTCATCTGTTTTCATTGTTTAATATCACAACATCATAAACAACAACAATCTTGATTAATTTAAACACTGTGTTGTGAGTGTTTTTGTTGTAAACAACACACACACAAAAAGTTAAAACACACACAGTATTTAACCTGTTTTAGATCGTCTTCATAATCATCAAGACTGAAGTTAATGTCGGCTTCCATTCCCCGGAACTTGATTGCTGCTCTATCGTATGCACTGCAAATGGCCGAATATATAATAACAAATTTATATTTAAATCAATATTTTATGCAGATTAAATAAAATCAAAGAAATATTTACTGTATACACACACACACACACATATATATATATATATAGCTCTTACCGTGCTGCTGCGTGTGCAGTGTCGAATCCACCTGTTTTACATCGGAGAAATGAAAATTAAACGTTTAATTTTCGAATTTTTGGATTTAAATCTTGATAAAGATTTGATTTTTAATTAAATTTCTTGAATAAATAGGGAAACGAAGTGTGTACCGAGATAAACTTGCTTCCCACAATCCCTGAATCATGAGAAAATAATTTAATTAATGCTGTAATGAAAAGGGTTAATGATAAAAACCCATAATTCTATTTGAATTTTGGAAAAAATTAATTTTTTTTAATGGGAAATAATTCTGGTTATTTATTTAAATAATATAAATAATAAAATGTCAATAATGCAAGGTATGGAAGAAGAAAATTAATAAATAAATGTGTAAAGAATTGGGAAAAAAAAAGGGAAGGAATTGCAAAGAAAACTAATAAATAAATTGTAAAGAATTGGAAAAAAAAAAAGGGAAGGAATTGCAAAGAAAAATGGAAGCCAGTTAACCTACCATATATGGGATTCCCACCGGCCGGTTCGCCGATAAAAGGTGACTCCACGGTACTGTGAACTTCTGGAACGTGGTCCACGGCGGCTTTTCTTGAGTGGCTGGGGAACTTCCGGCACGGCAGCTTTCCCGAGAAACCCACCGACGCTGCTGGCGGCGGTGGCGCCGGAAATAGGACCGGGAGACTGGTGGCAGAATTGAACACCGACCCAGTGAGCCGCAGGGAAAGCCGTGGCCGGGGAGATACCAACGGCGAGGGAGGTTGTGGGACCCACTTGAGGATCATCGATAGGGAAGAACTGATGGGTTACCGGCGGCGGATCGCCGTCCATAGAGAACCCAAACAACCGTTTTCTTGAAGTCATCCTCTCGGAATCGTCCTCGTCGGAGGCGTCGTCTTCCTCCATAACCACGACGGAGGAACTGGAATTGGATATGGATCCAACCCTTTTACCCTTATTATTTTTATTATTATTATCATCGTCTTCCTCTCCTTCCACAGGTGAAGAACATCCCTCCGATTCCTCCGGGGCTTTTCTCCGATCAGGAAACCCGTTTAGATCCCACATTTCTCCCTTGAAACCCAACAAAAAATAAACAATAGAAAACTCTCTCTCTCTCTCTCTTAAATCTGTAGAGTCTCTCTCTCTCTCTATCTCTTTCAATAATCTCTCTCTAGATTTGAGAGATACATATAATGATCAAAATGGAATTGTTTATCTTTTTTATTCTTCTTCTTTTCTGGGTAGGTCTATAAAAGAAAAGCAAAGAACAAGAAACCTAGCTAGGGTTTTGTAGGTAGAAGGTGGGCTATAGATACATATACATACATAGGCAATAGATAAGGTAGATGGGGAGGTGTGGGTGCATCTCCCACTAGATCTTGTGTGTGTAAATCTCTCTGGTCAATACAACCAACTGCCCAATACAGCATGGACGAGGCCAGTTTTCATTAGCCCTTAGCCGAAAGCAGCAAATCCATCTCCCTCCTAATTTCATCTCTCTCTCTCTTTTTCTCTATCTATACATACACCTATACATACATTCTCTCTCTCTTTCTCTCTCTTTCTGTGTTGGGTTCTTGTGAACCCGTTTTCTCTTTGTTTGAATTGTACTACTTTACCCAAATCGAAATCAAGCTATCCTCCTTGTAATCTTCTCATTTACACACATACTCTCACAGTATATGTATATATATATATATATATATATATCTATATCTATATGTGTGTGTGTATTGGTTTTAGAGAGAGAGAGAGAGAGAGAGAAAGAGAGAGAACCATCTCTTTCTTAGACAGCTTTCCGACGTTAACCAAATCGAAAAAAGAAGTATAATATGTATAATGGGAATAATAATAAGAAGTCGCAAATGAAAACACTTTAGTTTTTGTCTGTTTCTCTCTCTCTCTCTCTCCACAATTATATTATATATCCAGGAAAGGAAATCGACAACACCAAGACTAGAAAGAACACTAATTACTCAATTTCCCTAATTAGTTATTGTTAATTAATTACATGTGTCTGTACCATTCATCCCTATATTATATATCACACCTTACCTCTCATTCATTCATTCATTCATTCATTCAACATCATCATCACCACCGTTTCTTCCATTTTTACCCTTTTACCCTCTCTTCTTTTCTTCCCTTTTTACCCCTCTCATCTTTCTTCTACTACTAATCTGACAATTGCTGAATGGTTTGGTACTGAATGATTAAGTGGTCAGAATGATTAAGAGGCTCTCATGATATAGTGCAAAATGAAATATAATTGTTTTATAATTATGTACAATGAAATTAGGGTTCTTAATGGTTAAGAGAGATCCATGATATAATCACTCAGAGGATTTTAGAACCATTAAGTGGCAGACTTTTTTTTTTGACAAAACAAGATTCACCTCTTAACGATTTAGATGTTATCTTTTAATGGAACTATTAAGAGGTAAACAAACAACCTCTTAATCTTTTTTTCCTTTAATTTAATAAAGTTGGACTTACGCTCTTCAAATCAATCAAATTTGTTGCAGTACTAGTGTGTGTTTATTACGATATTGGCTATGTGAGTAAACGTATTTTCTTGTGAAAGATGAAATTTGTTTGGAAGTTTCTATCGGAGTGTTTATCTTTCATGGGGGTTTCTATGGGAAAGTCTCTTTCAATGGTTATGGTTTTCATCGTGCACGTTAACCAATCATTGTGACAAGTAGATCTGTAGTACCGTTCTATAAATCTTGATCTACGCAATTGGAACTTGTATTGATTTAGCAATGTCGAGCTTTTGCAATCGTTATAAAAGTGAGTTCAGATTATTGATTCTTTCTTGTAAAATTTAGTGGAAATATCTGACTTGATTTATTTTTGAAAAAGTTTCTAGGTAATACACAAAAAAATGTCTCTCAATCGATCATTTAAATCGTATTTAGTCAAAATGCCAAAAAAAACTGTTAATTTATATGTACTTAGAGTTCAAAATATATAAGAATGTAAAATTTGGTGGTTAAAACATGGAAAATAAAACTTTTAAGAAGAGAACAACGGATTTTAAGGAAACCCTTGAAGTTCCTTGGGTGAGGTGAAAGAGGTTGACGAAGGACAAAGGTGCGACAACAGGGGGCAACAGAGTGATGCCTCGAAAGGGGGCTGGGTTTTTTAAAGATGTACGTATAGTAGAGGTTTTTGATGTATGATTTTCAAATTCAAAATGAAATACAAAAATAGTTTGTAAGTTTGATTGAAAAATATCACTATATTATATATCAATTTCATTTAAGGAATAGTAAACTCATATGTTAAAGCCATATTGGTCATATTACCTAATCCTACGTAATTTTTGTTTGATTTGGTGTAAATGACACACACACACATATATATATATATATATATATATATATATATATATATATATAGGGGTTGGTTATTATATAACCTTTGTCATTTGTGCAACAAATACAACTCAATCTCAACCGTCCATTTCATTTTATTAATATGTGATTTTATAAAGGTTTTGATTATTTCATAATATAAAGTATTAATCATAATTAATGAACCGTATTCATCTTCCATAAATATTTAAATCATAATAAATGAACTCTAATCATTTCCATAAATATTTCAATTTATTGGGTTGCATTGGTTGTACAAATGCGATATGTTGTATTTGAAATAAACCCTATATATATATATATATATATATATATATACTCTTATAATTTAATCCATAACAATTTTCGCATTGAACCCACAAATGCAAGTCAAGGGAATGATTGGATAATTGGTTTATATAAATCCTTCCTGGTTCAGACCAAAGGTAAAAATAAGATTTCCAGAAATTGACAAAGTAATATTTCCATTTATTCATCAAAAAAAACGTCCCTTTATATATATATATATATATATATATATATATATATATATATATAAAATATAGTATGGTTCAAATGCAACTCATCATATTTGTACAACCAATGCAACTCAATAAATTGAAATATTTATGGAAATGATAAGAGTTCATTTATTATGATTTAAATATTTATGAAAGATAAGTAAGATTCATTAACTATGATCAATAATTTATATTAGGAAACAATCAAAACTTTTATGAAATTATATATTCATCAAATTAAATGGACGGTTGAGATTAAGTTGTATTGGTTGTACAAATGTAAGAGATTGTATAATAACCCACCTCATAATATATATATATATATAGAGAGAGAGAGAGAGAGAGAGAGAGAGACAGAGAGAGAGAGGTGGGTTATTATACAATCTTTTACATTTGTACAACCAATACAACTCAATCTTAACCGTCTATTTAATTTGATGAATATGTGATTTCATAAAAAAATTGATTGTTTTCTAATATAAAATATCGATCATAATTAATAAACTTTAATCATCTTCTATAAATATTCAAATCATAATAAATGAACTCTCATTATTTCCATAAATATCTCAATTGGTTGAGTTGTATTGATTGTACAAATGGACATGATTGCATTTGAAATATAATATATATATATATATATATATATATATATATATATATATATATATATATATATAGTGTTCCATAAGTCAAATTTCATGTGTAATTAGATATGCTAGTCAAATTTCATACCAAATTCCAATAATTACAAGTTCACATTCAAATCTAACTTTATATTGGAGTTATGTGAGTTGAACTTCGTACCAAGTTAATAAGGAAGTCAAATTCCGTGTTAAAGTTTGCATCGAAGTCGTAATTCATCTAATAATTCATATCTAAAGGGTTGTTTGTTTACATCTTAATAGTTTCATTAAGAGACAATCTTTAAATCGTTAAGAGCTGAATGTTGTTTGATAAAAAAAAATTCTCCTTTTTAATGATTCTAAAACTCTCTGAATGATTTTTGTATCATGTACCTCTCTTAACCATTAAGAGCCCTAATTTCATCGTAAACAATTACCAAACAATTATATTTCATTTTGCACTATATCATGAGAGACTCTTAATCATTCTGACCACTTAATGATTCTGCACAAAACAACCCCTAAATCAAATTGCATGTCAAAACTTCATATCTAATTAATCAGATGTTTGCTAAATGTATAAAGAGATATGAAGTTTCACGTTCTGATTCTAGATGATACCATAAAAGCATAATCATATCGAAAATCAAAATCTCAAGCACACGAAGTCGCAACAAAAAGTTTGTTGAACCATATAAAAGCATGCGCCATTTGAACGAACAAAAAGACACATAGGGAGCATTAAAAACGTCTCGTAGTCGGAACAAACCCTGATAAAACTTATTGAATTCTCGCCAACAAATTAAATTATTTAATTTGAAAACAAATGTTGGCTTGAATTGTAATGGAATTCTACAGTTCAACTATCTAGGCACTTGTTTTCACTACAATAAAATCGGGTCTATAGGACACTCCCAATTTCTAAGCGTTTCTAATAGACCTCTTTATAAGACTTAGTTTTTAGGACCAAAAAAAGAAAGCGTCTTATCTAAAGGTGTTGTAATAAGTTTATATGACGTTTTTTGACGTCATAATAAGTTTTTTAGAACACTTTTAATATAAAACATCTTATTAACAACTTTATTGGACACTATTTGAAAAATTGTCCTATAAAAACAAATGTCCTATAAAAAATTGAGTTTACAGGACACTTTCTCAAAAGTGTCCTATAAAGTTGCTAATGCGACAATTTGTATTAAAAATATTCTAAAAAACTTGTTAAGACGCCCAAAAGCGTCACTTAAACTTATTACAACACATTTAGATAGGACGCTTTATATATTGTTCATATAAATTAAATCTTATAAAGCGGTCTATTGGGACGCTTAGAGATTGAAGGTGTCCTATAAACCCAATTTTATTGTAGTGTTTGATCTTATTAACTATATTGATTCTAATTCAACTAATATTAAATGTCATATTGTGGTGGATCTGAAGTCCCTATTACACTCGTTCTTTTTTTCCGAACTAAACCTAATATATATACATCTTTCTAGCACATGATTAAATTCTTGGCTCTTACTAAAAAAATACAACTCTGGATTGGGGTACAACAACATTGTCTAGGACATTTCTTGTAAACATTATATGGATATAACATTAAAAGGGTTATAAATGACACCATAACAAAATTGGGTTTATAGGACGCCCACAATCTCTAAGCATCCTAATAGATTGCTTTATAGAAATTAATTTATAAGACCAAAATATGAAGCGTCCTATCTAAAGGTGTTGTAATAAGTTTATATGACACTTTTTGACGTCTTAACAAGTTTTTTAGAACATTTTTAATACAAATTATCGTATTAGCAACTTTATATGACACTTTTGAGAAAGTGTCATATAAACTCAATTTTTTATAGGACAGTTTTTCAAATAATGTCTTATAAAGTTGCTGATAGGATGTTTTATATTAAAAATGTCCTAAAAAATTTATTATAACGCTTTATTTTTTTGGTCCTATAAAGAGGTCTATAATGATGCTTTGAAATTGAGACTGTCTTATAAACCCGATTTTATTATAATGTGAGTATTATATTTTAATTATATATTATTGTTAACTGGTCCAAAAGAAAACAAATCAAAGATATATAACACATGGTTCGAAAGTCATAAAAAACGTACTCAAGTGTTTGATGTCTACTATATAATCCAAAATTATTTTATCCAAAAAAGTTGGACCATTATTTTAAAAAATAACTTTTGTAATTATATTTAAATTTTTTTTTACCAAATAAGTGTTTAGTAAACGGCTTCTAGAACAAAAATTAAAAAAATGAATTTATTATATTTTATAAAATGAAGCAGTTTTTTTAATTGAGTTAAATATCATTAATTATTACTTAATATGTGTATTAAAACAACCCTTAATTTGTATATGATTGCATCCAAAACGTATTAATATTAATTTAATTAAGAAGGATTCTTATTTCTTTTTAAAGATGTTTGGGTAGGTAACCAATAAGAAAGGGACACGTGGCAGGGTGGGACGAAATTGTAAATAGGGAGAAAGAAGAGGGGTAATTAGGTAAATAAGGGATAATAATTGAGAGAGATGGGGTTTGGTTTGAGTCTAAGAAAGGAAAATGGAATAATGGCGAATAATAGGAAAAACCCTTCCAGAACAGTCCAATCCAACTCCACGGGAAAACCCCCCTCCCTCCCTCCCTCTTTCCCCACTCTCCCTTCTCGGAGCGTGTTCTACACGCTCTGGCCCAGGCCCATTAACTCTATACATTTTGGGCTTTTTATTTTGTATACTTTCTTTCACAAACCACAAGTATCTTTATTTATAGGTTTTTTGGTTGGCTGGTTTCCATTAAATTATGTATAGATTAATCTGTATGTATAGATTAGAACGTTTTTATTTGGAAGAATTTTTATAGATGAAGGAGTGTGTTTTAATTAGGAGAGATAGGTACGGAAAAACTAGGGGAAGTTTACCGAATATGTCATTTTCTATATCATTAAGTCACAGCCAAGCCCGCCCAAAAGAACAACGCCCGACCTGAGTTCCACATCCGCTTTTCTCCACAAAGGGGGGCCTCGCTTAACTTATCAGTTCCTGTATTATTCAACTCATCTGTCCACTTTATCTTCTATCATGTATAGCTGACCGAGTAAGTTGAGGGTCTCATTAAACTCATTAAGCTGCTAATAATAATGCCCATAGTAAATATATATACTAGGGGCCAATGCTGATAAGAATTTGGGGGCCATCCACAGTACGACACGTGAAATATTTTATCATTAATATGAAAGTGTTGTTAATCATTTATGTATGATTCATGATGATTAAGACATCTGTATTCATCATGAATGTTTGATTAACGATGAATAGCACTTACATATTCATCATGAATGTTATTCATGATGAATATTCATTCTGAAGATGGACACATGGCGTGCTGTAGACGGTTCTTGAGTTCCTAATCAAATTTTGTATTCATAATGAAACTTCTCGTAAATATACTAGATCCAAGAGTAAATAGAAACCCGTTAAATATTATAAACGGTGAAAATCAAATTCATATATGAAATAACATACGTGAAAACCAAAATTGTGTAAGTCTACCAAAAATATCCAATGAATTTGATTTTAAACTATGATTCATATTGTTTTCACATGTTTTATTTTTGTGTACGATTATAAATATATGCGTTTCATGTATAAAAATATTTTTGTGTCTTTTACACGTATAACATTTCTGAACCTTTATTTATGAAACAACATTTTAATGATTCTGCTTGTTACACAACAGCAGTATAAATATTAAATTTATATATATATATATATATATATATATATCTTTACCATAATCATTTAGGAAAAACCTTTTCAAACAATTTATTAAACATCATATATATTATTTAGTAATACAAATATTTTAAAATTCAATATTAAATGGTATTATAATCCACATATAATTTCTTAATATTCCATAAAATTAATTTACAACCAACTAATAAATTCCACTTGATTTACCATATTTTTCAAAATTTAAATTATCTTACATATATTTAATATTTTAATCAAATAAAAAACTAGTATTTTATTCATTTTAATTTATTTTAGTTTTTAATCGGATTTTCAAAAAGTTGATCATGAGTATATTTATACTGATATCTTTACTATATTACAAAATATTTACCTCGTGGTTTAAAAAAAAATTAAAATACAAATTTACAGCTTATTAAAGCCTCAATTTCGAATTTCATAAAACTAATTAATTGCTAAGTGATAAACACGTTCAAATGCGATATGTCGTTGAGCCTACTAATTCAACATCCAAAATACTTCAAAAAAGCTAACAACCAAACAAAAACGTTATCACTCTATCAAAACCACAAAATAAAATCGAGAGAGACTTGTAATAAAACGAGCATAAATCATGATTAAGGGTTTAGGTTATCGACTTCGGAATCCATATGTATCCCGCTGCATTGTACAATTATATTTCTAGTATTTATGTATATATAAACGTCTTATAATTACTAAATTCATGCAAAAATCCAAAATTTACGATTGCGTTGGATAATCAACATTAACTCAAAGATATTCATGGGGGATTGTTTTATTAGGTGAATCTGTTTACAAATAATTTAAAAACACTGAATCTTTATTTTAAGAAATACCAGAAACCCGCATTTTAAGAGCAATTTTTTTATCGTCTATTTATTAATACCTTTTTAAAAATACTTGAATATATAAAAAATAAGGTTTGAATTTGTTACAGGTTAATTACCACAAATAAATATCAGTTATTTAAGTTTTACATACAATAAATCTTGTGATGTTGTCTTTATTCGATTGTAAGTTGGTAAGGACCACCTTATGCTTTCATTAAAAATCCGCCACTTGTTTAATTGGACCTTTCAATCACTATTCGAGATACTGTTATCTAACTATTTATTAATGCGCGAGAGTGTCGTTAAAAATTAAATATTATAATACTTTTAAGAAATATATCGTAATTATTGATACAGATATTACATATATTAATTAGATGGGTATTTGTTGGATAAATCTGGTATCGTTATAAATATTATCTTTTGTTTTTAATAACTGGGTAATCATAGTTGTCAAAAGCCTGTTGTTATAAAAATTAATATAAATTTAGTCAAACAGATATAAAAATATCGTCTATAACAGTATCTTTTTTGTATAAAGATCATCCAAAATACATGTCACAGGATGTTCTTTTAGTGTCGTATAAATTTTATACAAGTAAAATTGGTATGCTTAATAGTCGTGTAAACACTAAGAACGAGATATTTGAATGTATGTTTTCAAAATAATTACTATGACATTTAATATTCATAATCAAATCACGAATTATAATAAAATGATTGGAACTGATATATATATATATATTTACTACGTTTTATCAACAAAATATCAAACTGAAACAAATAAATTTAAAAAGAAAACACAAAACAAGTTAAAAATTGTGCATAAATCATAACATAGTCAATTTCTACAACTAAATACTTTAATTTAAAATAATTAAATCAATTTTTAATATTATTAATTATTTATAAATAAATAAAAATATCTTACTCGTCACCTGTTTTAACTCGTTCTAAAACTTTACTTATTTTAAACCGTTACCCGATCCGTCAATTTTTATTATTTTTTGAAATTGGTATTTAATATATATATATATATATATATAAATAAATATATATTATGAGGTTGTTTTTAACTATTTATAGAAAATAAAAGAGGTTCCATTCCAATAATGGTAGTTGAGTTGGGTTGCCATAAGTAGAAACAGACAGCTCTTCGTCCTTAAAATGGTGGGCCCACTGGTTCTTTGATATTGGGCCTTGTGGCCCATTAATCTTGTCCTTTCCCTCCTATATTTATTTGCCAACACATATATACGTAGGGTACCACGAATGCAGTCTTGGGTCCATTTGCTTTATCATCGTTATTATTGCCTCTGCGTACCATAAATAATATTTATATTTTATATTTGAATATATATATATATATATATATATGGTGATAACATGTTTAAGTCAGTGGCGAAAGATTATGTGAGAAGCGTTTGATCATCTTTAATCTCAAATTTATCCATGAATTGTGTTTGATCCGGTGTATTTTATCCGAATGTACATCTAAGGGTGGAGATATCTTCCTACTCTTCTCACCTTAACGCTCGTTCTCACCAATGACGGACCTACTTTGGTGGTTACGGTGGCACGTGCCACTGTATTATTTCTCCGTCGAAAGTTACAAATTTTAGGTTTGTGAAAGGTGCAACTGTATTAATTTGTTGTGTGCCACTGTATGTATTTTATTCGAGCCCAGACCCAAGTTCGAATCTTGTTAGTTTCATTTTCTTAATCAAATGGTGTCACCGAGTGAAAAAAATTACGTATATTTGTTTCTTATAGTCAAACGGTGCCACCATTTGAAGTTTTTTTTTCTTATAGTCAAATGGTACCACCGTTTGAAAAAAAATTCCGATTCTGTCCCTGATTCTCACCGGAACCCAACTCTAAGTCAGTTAGGGGCAAATACGTAAATTTTTTGGATATAATTAGATGGGATGAGTTGGATTGACCGGTCAACATTTTGTTTTCTTCAGATGTAATACAGGTCGTTTTGGGTTGGTATACTTGCACAAACAGATGAAGATTATAGTCTATTACCTGCTACATAGGAGTGGGCTAATGTGTGTCTGATATGTTTACCACATGATGATCATGGGTCGTGATAGTGTGTTGGGGTTTGTCTGTTATAAACTTTTTTTTCTTGCTTTTGCGCTAAGATGAATACAGTTGATTTGAGGTTGGTATACTTGTACAAACAAATGAGGGTTTGAGTCTAATAACTGCAATGTAGGAGTGAACTGATATGTACATGATGTGTTTATGCATGATGCTTCTTGGGGTGGGATGGTGTGTTGGGGTTTGTTTGTCATAAACATTGTTATCTTATACAACTGATTTTGGGTTGATATACTTACACAAATAGACGAGCGTTTGAGTCTAGTAATCTCGGTGTTAGAGTGGGCTGATGCGTACCTAAATTTTCTCTCATGTGGTGCTCTTGAGGCAGGGTGATACGAGTCGGCCCAAGGTTTGTCAGTTGTGAACCTTTTTTGTATAAACATTTTCTTGCCTTATGGGCTGTTTACCTAAATGATTACCCGGTAAGCGCTTACCGTTAGAAGTCAACACTATAATTTATTTTCTAGGTAAGATTGTAGTATATCAAAATGGTATTGTGTGCAACAATATATATGGTTTGCGTTTACCCGGGTAAGAGTTCTCACCCTCACTTACCAGGTAAGATTCTTGGGTCTTGTCATGTTCGTCAGTGAGGAAAATTACCCGGTAAGCACCTACCGGGTAAGTTTAGTAAACGGCCCCTTAATTTTTATAATTTTATAAATTACTAACTTATTGAATATAATTAGATAATTACAATCTTAGTATATCCTACTGTTTAGGAAGACGGGGTGGATGCTTGTAGACCTGACTTCTGCGTCAAATGGTAAAATCGTTTTCTTTTCCTCAAGAGAACTATTATGAAAATGATAATTTAATTTTTTTTAAATACATTGTATTGGATTTTAATCTATTTGACTCGTTCTTTAACTAATTTTTTAAAGTTTATCTGTTAGAACAACTGAAATACAACATGATCAGAACAAACTATTTTTTTATGCAACTGGTTCAAAACTCTTTTCTACATGAAAAAGCAATGTCTACACACACACACTTTTTTTTTTTAAAACGGTATAAGGGTACAACCAGACACAGGGTTACCCACTTTTTAACTTTTCAGAAAGAATAATACACTGTGCATTGACGGTATGTGTTGCAGGAGATTTTTTGTGCTGTATGTGTCGTGCACATGCATTTTCTGGTGGATGGTGGGGCCGACATCATGGAGTCTTGTGTCGGTGCATTTGGAGCCTTCGAACGCGAGGGAGACTGTTGGCTACAACAATCATACTTCTCTTACAAAACATAATACTTATAAAAATTAGTCAAAACTGTTCAAGTTTTCCAATAACAACTTTTTTGTAATAAAATCATTATTCAATTACAACCAGGGATGCTCAAAAACCCAACCAACCCGACCAACCCAACCCAACACGAAATAACTCAACTCGAAGCAACCCGATGTCTAATCGAGTTGTAAAATTGTCAAACCATAAGGATTGAGTTGATATTGAGTTACTATTATTTGAACTCAACCCAACCCGATGAACCCGATATCTTTTTATTTATTGGATTTAATATGATTGTTGAATTTTTATTAATATGTACATTACACAATTATACCATCATGTATGCTCATCATATATACATATTTTCTATCTATTCGCATCTTTATATAACTCATTCGTACATATGTTCAGTAACTGTGAACATATATATGTAAATTGAGAAAATTAACTGAATGTGATACACGTAAAAATTATGGATAAGTTGTATCAAATGGTTGATTAGGAAAAAAGAAATTATGAGTAAAGAAATAACATATTCTAGGTTAGAAGAATATTTTGATATAACAAAGTATCAACCCGACTAACCCATACGGGTTGGGTTGGGTTGCACTTTAGTTCGGGTTGGATGGGGTTAAGATTTTTCAAATCACAAACATTAGATTGGATTATTTAAATGTCTTCAACCCGATCAACCCAACCTATAAGCATCTCTAATTACAACACAGTGAGCAGTTTGGACGGTATATATAATATAATTTAGGATCTGTACCAGTGACAACTCATCATTACGCATTATTTACACTCGTACCAAAATAAATAAGTATTTATATTTATATATTTATTTATTTTCAGTCACGTGACGTAGGCAACCCAAAATAGTAATCGAATTAATTGATAGAATACAGAAATAAAAATGGGAAAGATGCCAAACACATCACAATAGATTTGTGCAAATCATTATCATACCATAGAAATTATATATTTGTTTTTTCAAATCAAATTAGGAATATTGCGGTCACGTGTCAATCATGTGCACGTGCTATTTATAGTAAATCATATGGATTGTATATAAAGATGATTTTATTTATAAATTCAATTATTAGTATAATTTATATAAATTCATTAATTAGGATTTTAATAATAATTATTAGAGTTTATTTATTATGAAATGATTATTTATAATTGATTATTAAAGTTTCTTTATTATGATTAACATTTATATTATTAAAGAATCGGGATATCAATGAACCACATATCTGTTAGAATAAATGAATGGTTAGGATTGGTTTGTATAGTTTGTAATAATGTTTTGGTTTGTAAATGAAACCATATATATATACACACACACATATATATATATATAGAGAGAGAGAGAGAGAGAGTCATGTTCATACACTAATAGTAAGAATATAAGAAGACAGTCGAATCACATGTAATTTTATATTAAAATCACGTGTAAAATCACATATGATTCACACGACTTTGACCATGACTTGATCGCGGGCCATGTCACCTGTGCACTATTGCATTGACCATTGGTGTTAAACCATATGTGATTTTACATGTTATTTGGTTGTTTTCGTGTTTTCTTATTTGGTTATTGTTCTCGTTTGAACCTCCATATATATATATATATATATATATATATGTGTGTGTGTGTGTGTGTGTGTGTGGGAGTTCAAATGAGAACCCCTATAATTTACGAGAATGCGAGAACAATTGTGGGTCTCAAACCTTTTTAACCAATAATTTAAGTTATATTAAATAAAAAAATAAATCAATAAGGGTAGTAATGTAATTATGTATTTTTTTATAATTTGTATCTTATTTTAACTAATTGGAATTATCCCATGATTTTAGTATTAATGTGATAATTGCTACTGGTTGGGCTGTGATAATCATGTGATATGTGAGACTAATCGAACCAAACAACGAGCAGTCGTATTTGGTGATAATCATGTGATAGTCAATACACGGTTGGGCTATGATAATCATGTGATACGTGAAACCTAATCGAATCAAACAAAGTGTATTCGGATTTCTTGTGAAATCATGTGCTACTCGATTCGTATTTGGATGTGATAATCGTGTGATACATGAAACTAATCGAACGAACAAACTGTAGTCGAATTACTTGTGAAAATCGTGTGCTACTCGATTCGTATTTAGGTGTGATAATCGTGTGATACGTGAAACTAATCGAACCGAACAAACTATAGTCAAATTTCTTGTGAAAATATTGTCCTACTCGATTCTTATTTGGGTATGATAATCATGTGATACGTGAAACTAATTGAACCAAACAATGTGCAATCGTATTTGATGATAATCCATACACGATTGGGTTGTGATAATCATGTGATACGTGAAACTTAATCGAACCGAACAATGAACTGCCTACAGAGAAACCAGTTGAACCCTTTAGAGAGAGATTGTTCATGAAGCGAATCCAGATCCACCATCTACGAGATCCAGATTCATAATTGAGATGCAAGCAAATATTTCAAGACAAGGAAGCGACCTTGAAAATTGAATTGAGTTTGGTTGCTGCTCCAAGAACCGTCAAAGCCATGAAACAGAGACCCGATCTTTGGTTGCTGCTTCAAGAACTGTCTAATCGTCTTTCTCCTCTCTCTCTCTCTCTCAGTTCTGTTCCATCCAGATCTAGATTTGGTTCCTGATATGTGTTCAACGATGGCTTCTAAGGGTGTTCATTTAAAGTTTGAACTAGATTTTAGATTTTAGGGTTTGATTCAGGGTTCTTACGTCCAGATTTGGATTTGGTTCCTGTTGGTGTTGACTTTTTTTTTGTAAGGGTGTCCGAGCCAAAGCCCGACTAATCCCCGAAAAATTTGGAGGCTAAACATGGCTCCACTTAAATGTCGTCAACACTCCCCTCCCAGGGCTCGAACTTGGGTTCATGACTATGTCATGCCCAAGCCTTTACTTGTTGGTGTTGACTTGCTGGGCATATTCTTAAATATTCTTAATTTATCAATGATAAAAAGATCTATTGGTTTTTGTTGGAATCATTTCTTGGATCTTCCTGGAGAATATAAAGGAATAATAAAAGAAAACCATTAAAATAAAAGATAATAATAAAAAGACAAAAATACCCTCATAATTAACAGAGAAAATAGACGAACGTTAATGTGAGGGACCAAATCCAATACAAATTACATAGGTAGAGAGTTATTATATAACAAAAGAAGATAAAGGACCAGTTCCATAACAAATGACAAACCTCGGGATCAAATCCGTAATTTACTCTAATTTTTTAATATTTATAAATTAATAAAATAAAATATTAGAGAATTTGGATGTGTGTCGGTAGTTGTTGTAATCAGAGGTTAAATCAATTCGGTGGTGGTGGGACTCTTCGATGATTGGTGGGCCCTCTTCGTCCACCATATATAATATTTATTTTTTGCGTCGACAACAAATATTTTATTTAATTAAATTTATATCATAGATAAAAAAAATCTTACCTGATAAGTGAGGTAGAAGACTTTATGAGATAAATGTTAATCGAGTAAGGGGCCGTTTACCAAATGCTTACTCGTGTAAGCGCTTACCAAGTTACATTATCTTACTGGATGAATATTGCAATGACCAAAAATCTTACCCGATAAGAGCTAGACAATAACCGATAATAGTCTTACCCGGTAAGTGAGGGCAATGAATCTTACCGGTTAAATTGTTGCATATAAAGCCGTTTTTGTTGACTAAAATCTTACCCGATAAGTAAATGGTGGTATTGAATTTTACCAGGTAAATGTTTTAGTAAACGGTCCCTAAGAGACACTTACAACAATTCATTTTGATGGTCGAGAATGTTACTCAATATGGTAAATAAGATGATGACATTTACCCGTAAATGTTTATCATATCGTATAATCTTACAACAATTCATTTTGTTATTTTAGTAAAGAAGTTGTCATTATGTATTTATAATCTTATAAGAGTAAATTACAAATTTGGTCTCTGTGGTTTACACTTTTTATCTACAGTGGTCCCAAAATAAAAATAAATACAAGAATAAAACTTAAGGTTTAGATTTTCACACTTTTTATATACACGTAATGCAAACTAGGTATGTACCGATTACTAATTATTTTGAAGAAAATGAACAATGTTCAGAAGTAAACACATGAACATTGTTCATAATCACAACTTAATATTTGTTCATAGGTGAACCAGGTATCATTCCACATCTATTTCACATGTAAACTAGACTATATAGTGCTATGTGTTTATTAACATAAAACATGGACCTTACAAAAATATTTATGATTTATTCCAGATATACCCATGTTCATAAGTGTTCATTTATGTCTATAATGTATCTTATTCTAATTTATTACAAGAACGTCATAATAAATGTAAACCATAGATTTCCAAGATGAAGGGTTAAGATTGGTTCACAAACTTAACATCATTTATTGGGTTAACAAAAGAACTAAAACACACACACACACACACACACACACACACACACACATATATATATATATATATATATAAAGAAATAGACAAAATTAAGAATAAAAAGACTAAAATATCTCTAAAATTAATTGGGTTAATGGAATTTTTTTTATTTTGTTAAAGGGAAAGATTCAGTAAGTGTGAAAATGTAAACCAGAAATCTCATCATTGTATTTATTTTGATTTTGGAACCACTCTGGGTAGAAAGTGTAAACCATAGGGACCAAATCTATAATTTGCTCATCATATAATTATAGTTAGAGTAAATTACCAATTTGGTCTCTAAGATATACCAATTATTACGGAGTTAGTCATTTATCTTCATTTATTACAAAAGAAACCGTGTATACAGGCTTTTTTTAGATTTGGTCCCTCAGGCAAAAGGTCATACTAACGGCCATCCAACTTGTCCGTTAATAAGAGTAATTTGGTCTTTTTAGTTTTTTTCCCCTCTATAATAACATTTCTTACATAAAAACCACAAATAAAAAATCTAAACTAAGGGGTCGTTTACCAAACACTTACCCGGTAAGTGCTTACTATAAAATTTAACACTATCATTTACTTACGGGGTAAGATTTTAGTTCACCAAAACAGTATCGTTATGTAATAATTTACCCAGTAAGTGCTTACCATGGTAAGAGTTGCCGCATTCATTTACCAGGTAAGACTCTTGGTCCTTGTCTCGCTATTACCGGGTAAGATTCTTGGTTCTTACATATTCATCCAGTAAGATAATGTAACTTAGTGTTCACTTACCCGAGTAAACGTTTGGTAAACAACCCCTAATAGTTAGTTGTGAAGTTTTTTGACCTAGTTGTTCTTCCAACTCACCTCCATTTAACAAACCTCCATCAACAAATTTAAACTAAATCAAACCCAAATCTAAATTAAATCAAAACCCTAAGATGATGACGATGCAGATACAAGTAATCAGGTCTTTGGGGTCTGATAACTAGAGGGAAGAGAGAGTCGGAGATGCAAACACAGGGACGAACCACTTTTCAGCAATGCCACTCCTCCATCTCCATTGCTGGCAAAACCCATCTATATTTGGAACTCTATCGTCGACCAAACCCATCGACCTAGTTCTGGACAAGAAGAAGGCACGATTTTTGGGATCTCGTTCGATTTTCACGAATGATCTTAGACCATTTTCACGAACATTTTTGGGATCTCGACGAGAAGAAGGCTATGGTTTAGGGTACGATCTCAGGACGGGTTTGAAAACCCAACGAACTCAGCAATGAAGCAAAAAATGCATACACACGAAGCAGATTTGGCGATCGCACACATAGATCTGGAGGTAGGGATGGTTACGAGCCATAAGCATATCTCTGATAAATATTTTAATCTGAATTCATAATTAACAGACATGAGATACAATGATTATTTTGTTTATTTATTTTTTTCTAAAAACTACTGAGTATAAACATGTACATATGTGATTAATATATTATATGAGGAAAAGTTAAAATTATATCATAACCATTCGATAAATAATCAAGGCTTTACAGAATTAAACACAATTTTTTTTATTAAAGATAATGTCTTCACTGAATGTAGTTGGACATTGCTTGTAAGAAAGAAATCAAGAGGGTCCAGTGACGGATATCTGTATATATAATTACTGATTTTAAACCTAATATTATTGAATATATGTGACTTTTATGGGAAGTTTTGTCACCATGTACATGATACCTCTAGGGAAGAAAATTAATATACAATCAATATCATAAACATGATGAATGTGTTAGATGGTAGGTCATTGTCCAAAGTGATTTTGTATACTTGGCCCACATAGTTGGTTCAACATTTACTGGTAAAAATGCTGAATTAAGTCAGTTTTAAAGATTTTGAACTGGAAGTCGTGTGAGCTGTTAAGTCGACAATTTACTTTAACTGTTCAAGTTAACTGATGATGCAGAAAGTCATTCAATTCAACAGTGTATGTGCGATACTGTTCTCTTTATTATGCATATTACAACGATGTGCATTAATGTCTCGAGTTAAAAAAAGTAGAATTCAAGATTGAAAATTTGTCAAGAGACTTTCACTGAACTCAAAAAATAAATATAAAAACAACTTCTTTATTTCAAAGAGGGAGACTTCATTCAAGAACATCGTTGCCCCTGGAAATAATAAGAAAACAAGTGCTAAGTTTCAGATCAGAGAATAAACCGAAACGTCTCTTGTTTCAAGCTGCAAGTATTAACAAAAACAACTGTACTTTTTTATGGGTAGGATTAATGTTTGTATGTATCTGTCGAACACCATATATGTGTGAGATATATTGAATTCGTTCGACTTGGTTTAATTATTTTCCAACTTTACTGTTATATTTAGTTATTTTTTAGGTACATGTTTAGATCAATTTCAATTGTTCAAACAAGTATATATCACTACAACAAGATCGTGTTTATATGACACTCCCAATTTCTAAGCGTCCTAATAGACCTCTTTATAAGACTTAGCTTATATGACCAAAAAAATAAAGTGTCATATCTAAAGACGTTGTAATAAGTTTATATGGCCTTTTTTGATGTCATAATAAATTTTTAGGACACTTTTAATATAAAGCGTCCCTTTAGCAACTTTTTTTTTTGTAAGGGTGTCCGGGCCAAAGCCCGACTAATCCCCGGCAAATTTGGAGGCTAAACATGGCCTCACTTAAATGTCGTCAACACTCCTCTCCCAGGGCTCGAACTCGGGTTCATGACTATGTCATGCCCAAGCCTTTAGCAACTTTATAGGACACTATTTGAAATTTGTCCTATAAAAACAAATGTCCTATAAAAAATTTATAAGACACTTTCTCAAAAGTGTCCTATAAAGTTGCTAATGTGACATTTTTTATTAAAAATGTTCTAAAAAACTTGTTAAGACGTCCAAAAGCGTCATATAAACTTATTACAACACCTTTAGATAGGACACTTTATATTTTGGTCCTATAAATTAAGTCCTATAAAGCGGTCTATTGGGACACTTAGAGATTGAAGGTGTCCTATAAACCCAATTTTGTTGTAGTGTATGCATAATGATTTTTGTTTTCAATTATGTGCGTGTGTTTTGTATGTCCAAAAATATAAAATCAAAACCATATATATCAAACACAAAAGAAACTGATATTATTTCTTGTTGTAATAATCAGGTTTATTAAACATTCAAACACCCTCTGAACTAAAGCATAACAAAACTCACTCCATAGAATCGAATGCCTTGTCCTAAATTTTCCATTTTGTCCTCGGGAAACCTAAATCTTCTGAGACATGATTCCTATTTACGTTTCTCATCGTGTAAACTTGTATATCTGTATACGAAAAGAAAAGGCTATACTACACACCGTCACTCCAGAAGTTATACGAGTACAGTTATTCATCAGGTATTAATTTGAACTATGTAAACCCCATCTCTCAAGGTAACTGTACAAGGCACGTGAACCCTTTCTCCTGTAGTCGGTAAAAATGAATTATACAGATATACAATAAGAATCAGATATTTCAAGAAAACATTTGATAAACATTAGAGAAAACAACCCTACACCCCAAAAGGAAATGCCAAAGTTCCAAGCATAGACCTTTGCTTGTCCTTTTGTACCCGTTTTCTTGCAACCACATTATTTGTCATGTCTATTTCATTTCGAAAGAGTGCGGGGGGCCAAAACAGAAGAAAGCGGTTTTGCCATCGAGTTTGGGGTGAGGGGGACCATTAAGATAAAAGCAGTTATTATTCCCATATCGACATTTAATTTTATTTCATTATTAGATATTTGTAACAACAGTGTTTGATGACTACCAACATCATCATCTTAGGTGAACGATAATGACATGCATGCACGTTTATAACTGGTCCAATAAAAGGTTCATGTCTAAGTTTTAAGCTTAATTATCGTCAATGATGATATGTTGGTTTTCCCTCTTTTTTCTTAAAAAATCTGGCCTTTTCCAGTGTCAAATTACATTTTTACAGAACAACTTATTTTATAGAAGTATTATACTATATATATATATATATATATATATATATATATATATATATATTATAACGAGACATGTTTTACAGACAACTTGTAACATAGTACATAGGTGGTTTCTATTCGTTTGTGTCTGTATGCATCTTTAAAACATAAAATAATTCAACTTTCAGTAGAATATGGTTTTCATAGTATCTCTTCGTCCTATAACATTACAGTGTTTAATTTATCAGATAATTTAAAAAACTGTTGTCTTATTCGTATCAAAATTTATGAATGTTTCTAAAAAAACGAAAACAAAAACAATAAAATACAACAAAATTTACTCATGAATTTAACACAGGGCGATTTAAGAGATGAAGCAGTGACCTATTGGACTTGTTACGAGGGTTGATACCCAACTTAACTTGAAGAATGGCGTATAAGTTTATCGTTCTGATTTTTCGTTTTGATATTGTCTGTTGTATGATGAATTTAGCATAGAACTGTTTTACTTCTTGATAATGTCTATTGTTTAGGGTATGGTAATGAGATGATGGTTAAAAAAAGAATGTTACTTTCGAATATCGTTTTCGAATATCGTCGAGAATATAGTAACAAGCGGATAGTAAAAGTTTCACGCTTCTTAAATATGATTCATGGGCCTTTACCCTATCGAGTTTCAATGTCACTTTCAAATACTGTCTAGAATACAGTAACAAGAGAATAGTAAAAAAATTTACCTTTCTCGAATGTTATTCATGGGTCTTTGCTCTATTCAATTTGAATGTTACTTTCGAATACTATATAAAATACAGTTACCAGGGGATAGTAAAAATTTCACCTTTCTCGAATATGATTCATAGGTTAATGTTACTTCTGGATAGGGGTGTAAATGATACGAGACAACTCGAGAGCTACTCAAGATCGACTCGGTCAACACTCGACTTGAATAGGCTCGGCTCGAGCTCGAGCTCGACTCGACATATTAATGAGGTGAGTCAAGCTACCCAATACTCGACTCGAAAAGCTCGTGAGATACTCGATTATTTTATATATAATTAGTTTTAAAATATAATCAGTTTTTATGATAAAATTTGTAAAATGTAAATGATAAAAATGTCTTATATTTTTAGATATTTAAACAAAAATTAAACATTTTTTAATTATAAAAATTAATGAATTATTTTTTATTAAAATCACAACTAAAAAAGGGCAAATTGCATGAAAAAGTAACGTACTTTAACTTGATTCCTATTTTGAGTAACGTACTTTCAAAACTTTCATTTTGGTACCTAAGATGTAAAGTTTTAAACATTGAAGTACCCGGGTAACCACTTGAAGACTAATTTTGGATTAAAAAAAAGACTAATTTTAGATTTAAAAAAATCCACGTCACTGACCACGTCAACAAATAATACCGAGTTGGATACCACATCACTCGCCACATCAACATGATAATCGGTTAATACTTCAACCAGTTACTCAGGTACTTAAATGTTTAAAACTTTACATCTTAGGTACCAAAATGGAAGTTTTAAAAGTACGTTACCCAAAATAGGAATCAAGTTAAAGTACGTTACTTTTTCATGCAATTTGCCCATAAAAAAGGTTAGTGAGATTGTCTATTTGATGATGAAGTTTGAAATTGATCCTTTAGTTTTATAAAAACTAAGATAACACCTTTAAGTTTTAAAATTTACAAGAAAAAGACACTAAAATATTATAAATTTCAATGGTGAGCTTGATTCGAGTTCGAGTTTAAGCTTGATTTGAGTTGTAGTTCGAGTTTGTTTCGAGCTCGATTCGAGTTCGAGTTCGAGTTCGAGCTTGAGAAATAGTTATCGAGTTCGAATCGAGCTTTGATTTTTACTACTCGTGAGTTTTCGAGTCGAGATCAAGCTTGGAAATTGGGTTTCGAGCTCGATTCACATCATTTACACCCCTACTTTTGGATACTGTATAGAATACAATAACGCAAAAAATAGTAAAAAATCCACCTTTCTCGAATGCGATTAATGGGTGTTTTACCCTATGACTTTATTAATAAATGTAGACCTTTTGTATCATAAATTACAATATTACATATACAAACCAAGTTCTAATGTCATGCTTTCATTTCGTTTTCTTTTTTTATTTTCAGGGCAGCTCTTACCACGTTTCCTCTTGTAATAATCCCAACCTTCACTTACGAAATCAAGGGTTATCGACTTATCGTAAAGAAACAAAGATGAAATCATCGAAAGGTCGTTCGTCCAAACAGTATCCATCCCATCCAGACTACTGGTAAATTCCACCCCACTGGACGTCTAAGAGCATCTTCAATAGTTATGCTGTATTTGCTCTTCATCTTTTCCAAATTTGGAGATTTCTCCATTTCCATTATATTTTTTATTCTCTATTTTAGGAGAGTTTAACATAGCTGTTGAAGCGAACTTTTCCCAGATTCAAAATTTTCTAAAAATAGCAGGGCGGTTGGAGAAGCTGTAATATAGCAGCTATGCTATTTTAGAAATTTTGGAGATTTGGAAAAAGTTTGCTCTAAGAGCTAATGATAAACTCTCATCTGAAATAGAGAAAAATATGAGAGAGAACGAATTTGAAAGAAGAGAAAAAATATAGCATGCCTGTTGCAGATGCTCTCTAAGGGTTTAAATCTCACAAAAGGTGAGAATGTGCATAGCATTTGTTGTTAAATATTATGTATGAGGTTCAAAAAAGAAGGCTAAATATCGTGAGGATGTAAGAAAGGAAGGTTAAGGAAAGGTTCAAGTGTGAATTATTGAACAAATCTATTTGAAAAAATACATATGTGAACCCATATGAATAATCTGTAACATCGGTTCATATATGCATCTTCGAATAGATTTTTTCGGATTTTTTTCAATGATTCACATATGAACTTTCTTTTAACCTTCCCTTCTCACGATATTTAGTCTTTTTATTTGAAGCGGCTCCTAAATATTATATAACTTGAAAAAAAAGATGAAATCAAAGCAGAGACGAGCGAAATCATATTACCAACTTCCCTTCGCCGTCTACAACGGGCAAGCGCCGATATTTGGTTTCAAGCAACAATCTGACATTTAAACTATTATCTTATAAGATAGTATTTGTGATGAAAGT
This sequence comes from Cynara cardunculus var. scolymus, assembly GCF_001531365.2. Classification (NCBI taxonomy): domain Eukaryota; kingdom Viridiplantae; phylum Streptophyta; class Magnoliopsida; order Asterales; family Asteraceae; genus Cynara; species Cynara cardunculus. The sequence goes on from NC_037532.1 coordinate 33,844,711, forward strand.
GGGATGAAATTTGCAGCATTTTGTACCTCTTCCGTCCCAAAGAAGTGTCCACGATTCTATTTTATCCCAAAATAAGTATTCACTTTTAAAAGTAGGTGTGTACTTTTTAATTCTACCCTTTAAGGTAAAGATACTCACGCTATTAGTAAGAGTAAAATTGTCATTTCGTTAAATAAAAAATGTAGTAATTATATATTTCTAAAATTGTGTCTTTTTCATCGTGGACATATATTTTGGGACGGAAGAAGTAGATGAAATAATAACGAATAGAACAGTTCGGGGATTAAAAAATATAGAGGAAGGTCGAGCAAACCTAGCGGCATCCTCGAGATTGGTGTTTTCACGAACTACTAACGGGGCATAAGTCATCAAATCGCCAACCACTTTCCCGTCGGTTTTACTGAGTAGCCTCTGTACCTCATTGAATGTCTGCAACCATTACTTAGATTTTGAGAGACAGGAGACACTATAGCATACTGATAACAGAATCTACTTCAGCGTAATGCTGAACCTAAAATTGTTCTCTCAGGGTGTGTTTGGTATGCGGACGGGACTAAAACTGGACGGGAAAAGTGAGGTTGGTGGGTGAAAAAATTGGGAAAGAATTTAGGGTTTTAATTTAACACGGGTAGTTTAGTAATTTACCACTTTTTGGCTTCTGGCTACTCGGTTATGTAAATTGATAAACGAACCAACAGAATCACACCAAGTTCGGAACAGACATAAAAGGTAGATTGGCCTTAATCTCACTCTATTTTCTGCTGCAACCAAGTTAGCAGACATGTATGGTTGTTTCAATTAAGGGAATGTTGCCCCTGCTCTCAGTCTCCAAGTTCCCTCCCCCCCACAGGCCCCCACCCCCCCAAAAGAAGAGATGAAGGCCAAAGTTTGTGGAATGTGTCAAATACCAACTTTCAATTTGGTGTCATTTATAACAAAAGACAAAAATACCCCTGACTTAAATTTGTTTTGTAGTCACTGGTCAACACATAAAAATGTAAACTTTGGTTGGGAAAATATGCATAAAACTTTGCAAAAAGAAACCCTAGGGGGTGGATGAGGGCAGTGGTCTCAGGGGGGAGTTGGGCGGTAGTATGGTGGCTGTCAGTGGTGGTGCAATGTCTGCCGGTGGTGGGGATAAATATGACTCGCGTTGTAAAAGTCATATTCCATATTTTTCAATATTCAAAATTAATTTTCAAATGAGTCTCAAAACTTTGCAAAATCCCCTGCATTTTGCATCCTCTATCATTAAAGAAGACGGTAAAATGGTCATTTTACCCGAGATTTAGTATAAATGACACCAAACTGAAAATTGGTTGGCCTTCTTTCACATTTTAATTCCTTTGTCGTTATTGACAAACTTCAGTGACTTATTTGAATATTATCCCAAAAAATGGCAGAGAGATTATGCTGATAGGGCTCAAGATCACTTAGAAAGTCAGAAAGGTACCAACTGTACAAGTTCCTAGATAGAATGCCTTTCAATTATCAATAGATAAGAAAATAACAAAACTAACTGACAGAAGCAGATATGCAAGTGAAATGATGCTCACAAAGTATTTTTAGCATAGATGATTCATACATACTTTCCAAGTGCTATCGACCTCAGGGAACATGTCAGTTTCAGCTCGTAAAGTGCCTAAAGAAAATATCAGAATGGATTAGCGTGTCAGAAACTCAGAATTACAGATCATATTGGAACAAACTAGCAAAAGAAACAGGAACTGATGGAGTTGAGAATATAGAAATGAGATGATTATATTTGCAAGGATTTCAAGGATCCACTAACTTCTGAACAAAGACTTATGATGAGAAAGGAAGTGCAGCCGTTTTTCAATGGACGCAATATTTGCTAATGTTTAGACAACGTTAAGTATGAATGGAGTACCAATTTCACAAAAATAATGCAATTTTTAACAGATATCACATGGCACATGTGATGCACGCATGGATCCTAAGTTTTCATTAGGATTGCCTCGATATTATGAGTATGTGCCGGAGGTTGAATAACTTCCTACGTTCATTTCTGGCTACATTAGAAGTTTACAAAATGCCTAGCTGGTTACCTGCTACAAATGCATGTTGTCTTTAGTTTTCCATCTCAACGTCATTAATCCAAACTATAGGGAAGGTTTCAAATTATCGATGTTCAGTTGACTTGCTAAGATGGTCAAATCCCACAAGCTCTATGGATCTCAGCAACATTATCTACTATAGTAGTCGGTTGACTTCTCCTTTCTACTTGCTATATCTCCATTTTCTGACCCCATCTCTACTTATCTTCTCATCTTCATAGTTCTTTCCACCAGCCAACCAAAACGCCTCCAGTTCTAGTAACATCTTTTCTCATATGTCCAAATCCAGAGTGGGAGTAGCACCTATCCATGTAAATACTTAAGAGGGAAGACTGAGGGGGTTTGGGCACGTTTGTAGGAGAGAGATGTCCGAATTGGCCAGGAGGGACTTCATTTTGTCAAAAGATGGATACGGAGATGTTAGCCAAGTATAATGTCACCCATAGACCAATGGCCAGGCGAAGCTAGCAAACAGAGAAATTAAGAAGATTCATGAGAAGGTAGTGACCCCCAGCAAGAAAGATTGGTTCAAGAGATTGGATGATGCCTTATGAGCAATCAGAACAGCTTTGAAAACACCTTTTGGGAATGTCTCCATATCGTCTTATCTTTGGAAAATCCTGTCACCTTCCAATGGAAGTTGAACACAAAGCATACCGGCTATCAAGGAGCTCCATTTCAACCAGAAGACAGCCGGTGAGCCAAGAAGATTGCAGCTAAATCAATTGGATAAATTTAGACTTTAGGCCTATGAGAATGCAAAGCGCTATAAAGAGAAAGTAAAGAAATGGCATGATAAGAGTATCCAGCTCAAAAACTTAAAACCAGGGCGGAAATGCTGCTTTTCAGCCCCAGATTAAAACTATTCCTTGGGAAGCTGAGATCCAGGTGGGGAGGATCATTACACTGATTGAAATATACCCAATTACCACATGGCTTGTCCTCCAAAAAAATGAAAGAACCGGATCCAAATTTAAGGTAAATGACCAGAGAGTGAAGAGATTCTTTTGAGAAGAAAGCTTGTCAAGAAGCATGCTCCACATCCTTAAGAAAATATTTGAGCAAGGTGTTCGGTTTTAAGAATAAAAAGTTTACTCTGCACTTTGTTTATCCTTTCAGATAACAATGTTTTAGTAGATATGTTTCTAACTGCAGAAGTCTCAGATCCAGTTGATCGACATCAGAATGACATAACCTCAACACTCTGTCTACTGATCTTAACCCCTGAAAGTCCTACTGGTACAAAAGTTTGTGTGTTTCCATTAGTGGATAAAGGGTGTTTAGTCTAACTTATGGGAATTGATGTGGTGATAGTTGGGTGTGCACAGGCATAAGGTGAATGGTATAGGGATGTTTCACCTAATGTATGACATATGGATATGATGTTCCCGTGTTCTTTGGTTTCCTTTTCCGTGTTTGTTCTGTTCCCCCTTTCTTGGTCTTCTCTCTCCTCTCTTTCCTTTCTCTTCACCATCACTCGAGCGAGTAATGTCTCAAGTTTGGGGGTGTAATGACACCTTGATCTTTGAGTTTCTTTCATTTTTCTACCCTTTTTTCGTTTTGTAGTTCGTGTCACATGAGTTGGGTTTAGGAACTAAAATTATGTTTTTGTTTTTTCTTTTGTGCTATTTTGGTATTGCTATTGGTGAGTGAGGCTGCAGGCCATGTATTGTCGTATCCCTGGACAAATCCATGAAAATACTCCATGAGACCCAAAAACCCCTTGTAGTTCTCGCAACGTCTTTGGCACGGGCCACAACACCATGGGTGCAATTTTTGATGGACCTACCCATACTCCACTTGGTACCCCCTGTCCCAAATATTCTAGCCTTTCCTGGCCAAATAGACATTTTTTTCTGATTAACGTATGAATTCCACCTCTGCAATTCTGCCAGAACTAGCTGTAGGTGGTCACTTGTTCCTTTCATAGATTGGCTATAGACTAAAATACCATTGAAGAAAACTAACACAAACTTCTGTTGGTAGGGATGAATTAACTTATTCATGAGGGATTGGAACGTGGTCAGTGCATTTGTCAAACCGAATGGCATTACTAAGAACTCGTTATGCCTCTCGTGTGTTTGGGAGCATCCTCTTGCTTTATGTGGATCTGCTGGTAGCAAGACTGCAAATCAATTTTAGAGAATGTTGTTGGTCTATGGAACTTGTCTATAAGCCTATCTATCACCAGGATCTGAAATTTCTCCACATTTGTTCAAGGCTAGGTAGTCTATGCAGAATCTCCAACTAATGAATTTTCTACTACTCGCTGGGTTTGCTCAAGTGCTGAGATTTGCTCATGCTAACCTACAGAACTGAGTTGAAATCCTACATTTGAGCACTGTCTGATGAGTGATGAATTAAGGGGATCATCAATAAGTGGACGATAAAAGTTCCACCCTTCGAATGTTGTTTCCCATGACTTCCGCAGGGAAAAAAAGGTTTTCGTTTTACGTCCACAAAATCTGAAGACTAAGGCATTAAAGTGCATTCACTTGGTTAATTATTCAATAAAAGGGGGAGCAAAAGATCCTAAACTTGCAATGATGTAAAGAGTTTTATACTGAAAAGGTTCAAGTAGGAAAAATGGAATTGAAAAGTGATATCCAAACAAGGTGGTGTTGGGGAAAAAAATATATTAACTAATGTCAAAAAATGCAAGTGCTATTAGATTTCAACATGTCAAATAGATGATAAAGTAGCTGCTTCAAATAAGGTCTTACCTGATATAGAATCCAGTGCTAGCAAGTCATAATCTGATACCACCCCAACCTGAAGCAACAATGAACCTCTGAATACTTCGTAAGCATAGACAAACTTTCCATGCAGACATCAGAAACATATATGGTCTAAATATTAAAAAGACTCGGCTTATGATGCTAGCATACAAGTCATAAAAGCACAGATTGTAAGATCCCTATAAGAGATTTCTCTATAATTCCACATGACAGCACTATTTCCTTCTCTTATGACTCCACAATAGAGAAGATGGTGTTTGGTTCGCAGATTCTGAAGGAATCTGATGGAATTGGAATGTTAAATTTCTTTGATAAAATACATTCCTCGTTTGGTTCGTTCTTTTTTAAAAAAGGGATCTTCATAATCCACCAAATTCCACAAATAAGGGGTTTCAACATTCCTTCACAATAAGTTGGGATTTTGATGGAATGAAATGTTATATTTTCATAATCCCAAATATACCATTTTAACCCAAATATAACTTAATTAGTTATATTTGTTCCATGATTACAGCCGAGAGACAGGCACATGATAAAATGATGAAATAGGATCTAAATTCTTGTGCCTTCCCTTTGAGAACCAACTACCATTTAAGACCCATCAAACACAATAAAGAGCAACCACTTGCACAACTGTTTCAGCTTCATCCTGCAAGCCATTTCACCCTAAAACCATCGAGATGAAATACCACCATATTATCTAATTTTACTTATTGTGTTTTTACGTAAATATGATATATGGTATACAACTTAATTGTTAGAAGATAACATGCATTAAAATTATGGCAGGAGAAAGAAAACCATACCAGTTTCCAGTCATCATCAATTACAGGAAAGCCAGTTATTCTGTTCTCCACAAGAGCTTTCAATGCTGTTGGAAGAAGGTTAATTAGATAAACAAGAATATCGAAGTGATCTATGATATTTGTTTTAACCAACACTCTAATACCTTCATCTACAGTTGTCGTGGGCTTTACCACATGCAAATCCTCTTTCTTGGTCATAAAATCACCCACAATCAATACTCCACTTTTCTGCTGGAATTGTCAGAGTGGACCTTTTAGAGGTGAAATAAATGAACACAAATGGAGCTTCGTTGACAAAGACGCACATGCGCATAAAGACTGCAATGAGTTTTCCGGTTACATTTGTTCTCATTCTTCAATAATCAAGACTTGTTTAAGCTACCGCAAGTGGTTGGAACTTGCTCAAAATAACCTAAAGATCCTAACTTCGAATTCCACACTTGTTAGTTACAGAATGAACTATCAATGATTCATAAATGAGCAGATCTTGAACTATTTCAAACCAACCCGCCCCCCACCCCTTCTTCGATTTTACTCAGCTTCAGGTGAGGTTTCACATGTCTTAAGAAACAAACAATCAACAAACCTAATATTTATGGACTGCAAGAAACCATGAAAACAAGAGAATACTCTGTGAAAATTACTACAAATGAACATTGCAAGTTTCATCTGAGCCCCAGTTCAATCAACGTGGTTCCTTAACACGTGTAACTGTGACCTTGCACCATGTAAATTAATTGAGGAACACATTTATTCCTAGACACTATCCATCTATGTCTGTTGCATGATTGGTTAACTTTGACTCCAAAGGTTAAAAGTGTCTGAGGGTCTCAGGTTCAAATCCAAGGAAGAATAAAAATCCCCATGTGACCATGGAGGTTCAGGGCTAGCTGCAAAGCAGGTGATCGACCTAGGATTAGTCGGCTCGACTCGCATAACGGTTTAGATATCCATGTTAATAAAAAAACATATTTAAAGTTTTTCACTAATTTTAACTTGCATTTGATTTTACAACACTACAGGCATTGTAAAAATTACAATAAACGTACTAAAATTTCAAAATCACGCCCAACGCCTAAGTCTTTTTACTGTATATGGCAAAAACCTTCTAATACAGAAGCAGTCAACTAAAGATTGAATGTAATTAATGCATTACACGAAGGCGAGCTCACACACATATCAACTTAATATTGACAGTAAATTTTCCAACATATCTATATCGGAAGCAGATTAAACCTAACGAACACGTAGACTCATTGAAAATATAGGGACTGTGCTGCAAACAAATATCCGAATTCCGAAACATAATTTTCATAACATAGACTGAGAAGAGTTGTACCGGCACAGAACTAGACATCAATGTGGCAGCTGCAGCGACGGTGAGAGCTGGTCTACGAGACCCCGAAAGGCGGCACGAAGAAGAAAGTCTAGAGGCGAGCACTGGATGAGATGAGATTAGACTAGGCATCTGATGGTGGAAGAAAGCGGTGGCCGGTAGGGAGGCGGCGGTAGTACGGAGTAGAGAAACAGAGACGTGATCGAAGACCGGAGGAGTTGACGCCATCTACGGTGGTGCCGGTGTTTTATGAGATAACAAACGCCGATCCCCGGCGGTGATCTGGCGGAAGCAGAACGAGAAAGAGGAATTTGTGGACCTTTTTTCTGGTTTGCGCCTTCCCGTATCTGCTATCAGCACGTTTGGCCTAAAAGTTATCGGTATTTTTTTCAGAAAGAAAACAGAAAGAGTAAATTACGTTTTTAGTCCCTCCAGTTTGTTAAAAATTGAAATTTTCATCCCTGTAGTGTGAAAATTACGGGCTTCTTCCCTAAAGTTTGTGAGTCGGATAAAATCACTCTTATTACTTTACATCAGATAAAATTATTTAAATATATTCCGATTGATTTGTGTCATTTACAATCATTATATGATATAAAATAAAATTAACCAACATTTAAGGGCATTCTGGTCATTTTAACAGCTTACCAAACGCAAGACATACAATTAACTCAGTCATGTTCTAGTGGTATCAAACGTAGGACATACAATTTAGTACTGTCATGTTCAGTCTTGTCTCCTCATATTTTGTCTCATTCATTATGCATACTAAACGCTACCTTAATGAGAGGTTAGCTTAATTGGTTAAGTTATATTAACATGTTTAATTTTAACTTAATACTAAGATATTGACTTAACATGTTAAGTTGCTCTGTCATATCTTAATGCATTAAGTGAGAATTTTTTCCAAAATTACCATTATCCTACAAATTTTAGTTAATCACATGTTGCATCAAAAAATAAATAAAATTAATAGTTTACCGACATGCATAAATTAATAATCGTAATTAAACAATAATACGTATTATTGCGTTATTAACTTATTGAATACATATTATTTATGTTATTTTAAATAATTTATATATTTTAGTTTTTTTTTTGTCATTTTAATTATTTATCAAACAATTTATTTCCATCCAACACTTATATAGATACAAGGTGAAAATGGTAATTTTTGTTGTTTAGATTATTTATTAAGAAATCAAACAACAATTTATCTTAATTTTATTAAGACATATTAATATTTAAAGACAACTTAATAGATTCAGATAAAACTAACTCAATTATAATCACTTTGTCTTAGAGGCCGTTTACCAAATGCTTACCTGGGTAAGCGCTTACCTAGTCACATTACCTTACCTGATGACTATGGCAAAGACCAAGAATTTTACCCGGTAAGAGCGAAAACAATGACCGATGCATCACGCTTGATACGGGGATTGATCTGGTGCATCTTATATTGGTGCGTCTTATTCTAATGTACATCCAAGGGTGGAGATCTCTTCTTACGTTTTTCACCTTCTCATGCTCATCGAAACTCAACCTTTTGTCTAAGTAAATATAAATTGCTTAGTCTCGCAGTGTTTTTTCCTAACCCCACACTCCTGAATTTCTTATAAGAATGGATGAGGTAGTTTGGAGCAAAACGCAGCGCCAGATCAGTGAATTCTTTAAGGTAACAAGTTTTTATGTTCTGCATTTTTTTTTCTTGAACATGCATATACACAATAAACTCTGTATGTATGTTCGATTCTGACTGGAAATCTATGATATATGTTACAGACCATTAGTTTTGAGCTGTTGAAGGGAAGAAGTTGGATAATTTTGGATGAATGTTTCAAAAAAGGTCGTCATGAAAAGGCAGTAGTGTCCTATCTTTTTTTTTTCAGTAATCATGGGTTTCCGGACTAACTTACTCGTACTGACTAATCCTCTTGGCAACCACAAATAGTCTGTAGTCATCGCAAGTGAACCTCCATAACCACGAGCATATTTTATCTTAATTTCAGATTAATTAGGCTTTCGAAGTTATGTTCTGAAATTTTTAGAAAATGGGAATTCATATTATTTGAGTGTTTCTATACATAGCATATGTCACAACATATTTACTTTCGCACACATCCGATGTTATTTTTCTCACAAAAGGGCACATGATGTTTGTTGACAAAGTATGTTAATTATAAAAGCAGTTACATATTTATGTGTTTTTTTTTATCTGGATAGAGAGCACGAGATGCGACCGACAATGCATATGCTCATTGCTTTTGCATCATGTCTCGTACTCGCTTACATTTATATCGAAAACAAATCCTCTACAAGATTCCTTCACAACTTTAGAAAGCGATGATAATAACGTGTACCAAACAATTTATTTTTTCTTTACATAAATAATAAAGAAGAAACTTGTCGCTAAACAAATCTCTTTTAGATACATCGGTGCATTGAAAATGCAAAAATGAAATTTGATATTGATATATATATATATATATATATATATATATATATATATATATATAGAGAGAGAGAGAGAGAGAAGTTCAATTGCATACCGATTTTCGATTGTGAATCAGGGGACAAAGGAGAGTGCGGCATGTGTTCCCAACGTCCACATTCAGTATGAATAACAAAAGACATTCAATATGAATAACGAAGGTGGAACATTCATGATGAATGATACAACATTCATAATGAATAATACGCGATCATGATCTATGTTAATTTGATTCACTATTCGAGATGAATAATACACAATCATCATAAGTGATACATTATTCATGATGAATAACCTCTGAATGTGTGAGACACGTGTCACGTTTTCCTTTGTCTCTTGGTGTTTTCATTTGAACCCACTCCTATATAGAGAAAAGTTATATATATATACACACACACACACACACACATGCATATAATGAATTGTAAGAAGAGGATGTAGTACTTCTAAATAAACTTTTTTTACATGGTATTTGAACTTCGTTATCACCAAGGTTCTAAAAAACATGTTATGACGCTCTAAAATTGAGGCATTGCCACCATATTAAAGCCCGTGGCACGACTTTGATGTGTGGCTTGCAGTATGGCGCATTATGGCAGGTTATAGTTAATGCGTGTTATTTTTCCCCCCTTTTCTATATATAATTTATGTTTTATTAAATTAAATATTAATGATTCTAATTATTCACCAGTATCAGGAATTCATCAACCGCAAGTGGAAAGTGAACAAGACTTTGAATTCAGTTCCGATATCAAAATACTTTTCGACATAAATGATGAAGATTACATGGAATGGTAGTTTATTTATATGATACATATAATCAAATCCAATCTAGCATATGTTTTTATATATGATATTAGAATATTAGATTACAAATATATGGATTTTGCAACATTAATAAAACATTATTTTTGTCACGATCTCTTGATATCATTTTTGTAACCTTTGTATATTTAATTATCAAATTATTAATGCATACTTCTTCTTTTATTTATAGTTTTATATGAACTTAATTCATTTATCATTATTGTTCAACACACAAACATATAGATATGTATATACACACACACTATATATATATACACACACACACACACACATACAGATTTTTCGCTTTAATCCATGCCTGAAAAATGGCAAGGCTTTAATCCATGCCTGAAAAATGGCAAGGCTTCATTGTAACTCATAATATTAAAGGTTTGATCTTACTGTCATACCACGTCTCACACCATTTAGAACCTTGATTATTAATAAATTTCTTTCATACATTGACATTACATCATTACATACACACATGTGTGTGTATATATATATATACATATATGACATGTATTGATTTGAGTTTAAAAAAGTAAATAGTAATAGTTATGAATTAAAGGTATAGAAGTATTTAGCAAAGAGAAAAATGGAAGGCAATGATGGGTGGGTGGGAGTGACAGCAAGACAATAAAGTGTCGTGAAAACCAGAAACCGACCAAAAACTGAAAGAATTTTTGATTAGCAAAAGTGGACCACTTTCCCATTGCTTTTTTCACACCAAACTGACAACCCGTCTGTAGGCCCATTTCTGTCCTCCAGCCCAAAAACAAAATTATACACACACATATATGAAGAGAGAGAGAGAAGGGTTTAAACGAGAACATCTTTATTTTACGAGAACGTAAGAACACTCTTATCACATATGATAATACGTGTGAGGGGATCTGTTGGTATGCCGAAGACGTGTTCTACGACTTAGGTCGCGCCAAAGGTTGTCCGCGTCTATGATTTAGCATCACATGTGATGGTCTTGATGGATTACAGTATCATATTAACAAAACCCTTATCACATGTGACAATACACGTGAGGGGGCTTAGTGGTGTAAGGACGACTTGGCCCGCAACCAAGATCACGCCAGAAATCGCCCGCGTCTCTGATTTGGTATCACATGTGATTGTCTATAGTAAAATGTTGTTATCGCGTTCTCGTAAAATGAAGATGTTCTCGTTTGAACACACACACACACACACATATCTATACTATATTATAAAGCATTTGGCTAAAACTCTTAAACTCTTAAAACTCTTAAACTCTTAAAACT
>NC_037532.1:33857985-33876727 GCF_001531365.2 Cynara cardunculus var. scolymus
ATGTATCTCGCTGCATTGCGCGAGTACGCTTCTAGTATATATATATATATATATATATATATATATATATATATATATATATATATATAATATCACATATAATGTCCATTGTTTTTTCACTATTTTATTTTTATTTTTTTGATCAACGTTTTAAATTATATACGATTAGTTATATATCACATATGATTCATTCTATGAATTTTTGTATATATCATATGTGATAAAATAATGATAAACATATGATTTCTATATATACATAAACACAAGGTTGAGTTTCGTTAAGAAAGAAAGTTATGATGAGAAACGTAAAAAGAGAATTTCATCCTTCAATCAATCCTAATTGAATGTCAACACTAATGAGATAGACTGGATCAAATATGTTCTAAAGCGTAATTTATAGGTGAACATGAGGTTAAAAATGATCAAGAATTCAAATATCTTCTTATACTTCTTACCATAACTTATGTTTTCACAATATCCTTCACCCACACATGTATATAACGCGTTAGAACAAAAATTAATCATTTACACATCTCTTAAGGATCAATTTAAAATAGAAAATTTTAAAAAAAATTAAAATTAAATTTTGGTGTGATGTCTTTTTTATTTTGAATATTACAATATTAATTAATTTTAAAAATATTTCTATAATTTAATAAATACTGATGAAAATATGATAAAAATGTATTTCTTTTATAATGTTAATTATTGAAAGTTCTTCAAATTTGAAAAATGTTATTTTTTTTTTTTTTTTTCTCAAGTTTGAAGAAAGTCTTACGAGCTGTCTGTTTTTTTCAAAATTACTTGTTAATATCTCTGAAGTCTGATTCGTTCAGACATTGACGTATTAAGAGCGTTTATTTTATTTCTAAAATAAGAGCTTAAAAGCTCTAAATTTCCTCTGAAATTTTAAGTAGTAAACATATCCCTTAATACATCTTAATCCTAATCCGCTCTCTATCAAATGGTTCATATTTTAGGGGTTAGAAGAGATTTGTTAGCAAAAACTATTTATTTTTTATACTTCTGTAAAAAAAACTATTTATCTTTTATATTTTTGCACTAGTTTGACCGATTCAGATTTCACACTTCAGACATAAAAACAAACAATCTTACAGATCAAGATTTCAGACTTCATGACTATCTTTTATAAATCAGAAGTGAAATCAGACTTCAACACCCCTTAAAAAACAAAAATCACCTTAAAAATTTTATTAGAACAAAAAAGAATTGTCAAAATCCCAAATACCTAATTAAATAATCGGTTAAAAATGCTCTAAAATTATTAATAACATGTTAGCATTCTTAATTGTTTATGGTAGATAAATTGATTGAAATTAATGATCCAAAAAGATCTACACATTGATTACAAGGTTTTTAATTTTATGTACGGTTTTGTATTTTTTTTTTAATAATTGCAAAATTTGGAAGGTGATGACCACATGCATCATAAATTAATACAACGATGTAAGTATGATGATTTACTTCTTAATGGTTCTATTAAAAGGTAACTTCTAAATTGTTAAGAGATAAATCATGTTTGGCAAAAAAAATATGTCTTTTAATGGTCCTAAAACCCTCTGAATGATTTTGTATCATGGGTCTCCTTTAACCATTCATCGCAATAATTTCGTTGTAAATAATTAGCAAATAATTATATTTCATTTTGCATTATATCATGAGAGCTTTTTAATCATTTTGTATCAAAACCATTCATCAACTGTCAAATATAAACCAATCTATTTATATATTGTATAAATTGTCGATTTCATTGTTTAAATTTATTAAATTGTTTAATGAAATTGTTTTATGAAATTTTTTAATATAATGAAATTGTTGCATGTATTCTTGTTTCTATGGAAAAAAAATGAATTTCTTACATATATTTCTCATTTTGATGAAATTGTTTCTAATATTAATATAATGAAGATGAGAACGTCCATAATTACTGTATTTCACAATAAAAATGACCAATCAACTCTCATAATTAAAAATAAAAATAAAAAATATGATTGACTAAATGATATGTGTACGGTTTGTACAAATAGTTTGGTTTGCATTTGATCTCTCCCATATATATATATATATATATATATATATATATATATATAGAGAGAGAGAGAGAGAGAGAGAAAGAGAGGGTTGGNCATATATATATATATATATATATATATATATATATATATAGAGAGAGAGAGAGAGAGAGAGAAAGAGAGGGTTGGGTTCACGTGATACCAATGGTTTTTCGTGAAACCCGTAAGACCAATTTATGCTCATTGATTATCTTTATAAGTTAATGATCTAATGGTCTAAAGTTGCACGGTGACAATTTTTTGATTATTTAGAAGTCTCGTGGCAATCTCGTAATTATGAATGTTGAGATTGTAGATCTAATCCAAAGGTTGAGAATTGGTCTTACGGGTCTCACGAAAAATTCTTGATCTCACATGATCCCAAGTCTATATATATATATATATAGACACACACACACACACATACATTCTAATTGTGTGTCAGATTAGTTTGTCCACACCTCGACTAATTTTATTAGACCCTGAAAATAACAGCAAAAAAAATCCTAGTGACCTTGAAAAAACTAGAACTAGTGACCTATAAAAAGGAGCTCCAAACCTAGCCTTTAATATTTTTATGTTTGTATATGAAGGTAAATGCCAATTAAATTACAGTTTAGAAAGGAGTGTTATATTTTGATTTGCCTTGTTATCGACCTTTATGAGTGGTCAGAGGAGGATACGTCCATTTAGAATACGTAGCAGATAAGTCTCGATTTTACATTTATGACCTTTCGTATTTATAGATTATTTAAATCGTCGACCTAGTTGTTCCTCATACTGACTTAAGGTTGCTTGTCTGTGATGTAAGCATCTCGATGTTGCCGGCGAGAAGTATTGTCTGTGGTCCTTGATTCCACAATTGTAACATGGTTGTATGTCTTGTACTTGAAAATGGGTCGTTGTTAATAGGTATCATCAAATAATTCGTACAAACAAATAACAATTTAATTTTATTTACAAATACCGGCTTTAAAGCATACATAAGGGTGGTGTCTGATTGGTTTTGAGCTTGGCTTCAAAGGTCAAAAGTATCAGGAGGTCCCAGATTCAAATCCAAGGAGTAATAAAAATCCCCTTGTGGCTACGGAGGTTCAAATACGGTGACTCCGAGCTATCTGCAAAGCATGTGGTCGTCATGAGATTAGTCGACTCGCATAGCCGGTTGGATATTCAGGTTAATAAAAAGAAATGACCAAAAATCTTGTTATTATCATCTAGTTTTTTTTCATATAAGAAAATACAATATAATTTATGGGTTTAATTTTTTTTTCATACACTGACAATATAAAATATACGGTATGTACATGTGTATACAAATAATTGAATATGTTTTCTGGTTTATGTTCATGTTATGTATATGTGTGTACTGAATAAATTATTTGTATATATATATACATAAATAAATGGTTACTAAGATATTTCTCAGTTTTTTGTTACGATTTTCCCTGAATAAAATTTATTAATTTCAAAGAAAATACAACGCAATATATTTACATCATTGTCTTGTAACATGAGATGCAAAATTTGTTTTATCTAATTGCAATAAAGAAATAGATAAAACAAAGGTAAATAAAAAATTACTGCTCCAAATTACCAGCGGTTAGATAAGAAATTACAGAAATGCCCCTCTAAATCCAAAGTTGTTCACCAATAATCTCCATCTGGGTCCTCGGGTTCGGGTTTTTTATTCAAGTCGGGTTTTTCTTGAAACCAACAAGGCTTCAATTCAGAAGTGGATGCATGATGATGATGGTGGTGGTCATGGGTACTGCTCGTACTTAACGACGTCGTACAGCTCGTCTCTGCATCCACTCTCGCCCCAACCTCAATCGCTTTTTTCCGAATCGAGGCGGCGGAGAGCTCGTCGGGACCACCGTCGGACGCCAATAATTCCGGGAAATTGAGCCGGGCGGAGGGACCACGGAGGTAGTACACGGCGGTATCGTACGCTCTCGCGGCGGCGACGGGAGTCGAGTACGAGCCGAGCCAAATCCTGGACCGTTTATTCGGCTCTCGAATCTCAGCCACCCACTTCCCCCACTTCCTCATACGTATCCCTTTATAAGGCCTCTGATCATTTTTCCTCTTTCCCGTCGACGAACAATTACACAGCGCCTCTAATTCCCCACCACCACCACCACCGCCGCCGCCGCCGCCGCCTCTTCTCCCCTCCATGGATCTATTTATTGTGAAATCCGCCACAAAAAAAGAACTAAAATCCGAGGAGGGATGTCATCTGGAGAAAAGTTCCGACGTTGATTTCTACGAAACAGAAATCGGCAAAACCTGCGCAGAAAAAGATAATTCCAAAGGCACCGACACCTTTATTTTTGCTTCAATTTTGTGTTTCTCTCTCTATATATACAGAGGTTGGCGTGTGTGAGTGTGAGTGTGTGTATGTATAGGTGTAGGTATAGATATAGGCAATTGAAAAGGGTTTAATTGGCCGTCATAAATCAGAGGTAGGGGAGATGCTTTTATGAAGCTGAGGATTATCGTTTCATTTCGAGTCTTTAGATCGATAGACTGAAAATAAGATATTAAAGGCGGCAAAAAAATAATAATAAGTGAATAAAATTAGTTAATTTACTTCTTTTCTTTAATAAATGTGGGTTGATAATTAATGTCGGTTGTATTAAGAACTATTTGGCAGTTGTTGAATGATTTGGTGTAAAATGATTAAGTAGTCAGAATGTCATGATATAGTGAAAAATGAAATATAATTATTTGATAATTGTTTACAATGAAATTAAGACGCTTATTGGTTAAGGGAGGTCCATGATACAAAACAATTCAGAGAATTTTAGAACCATTAAAAGACAGATTTTTTTTTTTCTCCATCAAACAAGATTCAACTCTTAAACTTATATTGTAATGATTTAATTAATGATAAAAGGATGATTTGTTAAATTTGTAAAAGAGTGACAACTAATACATGTATTATATTTAATATGATCATTTCTCTCCTAATTTAAAAACCTTAAATTGCATCCCTTCTTTTTCTCAAATCTCAAATACTGAGACATAAACTCTAAAAATCCACCATACCTCAGTCTCAAATCCAGGTGAGCACACCAACAGATCCAGCAACCACACACAACGGCGGCCACGCCCCCTATGAATCAAGATCTCATGAATGGCTTTTCTAGTTGTTTTAGGAAGCTAGACGTATATGTGAGAATGTTGTTGGTGATGCGAATGTGGAGGTAAAGGTGAACGGTTAACAGGGAGGCCAATGCAGTAAGAGTGGTGGCAGTTAAGGCAATCTAGACCCCTGTGCATCACAAACATGATCCAACGTTGCTCACCATGCGAAGAGTTTTTTGGGAAGTATTGTATAACGATGGGTTGGGAGTGTGACCTGCTTGGAACCATAGTCGGTGAAGAGGCCAGTTGAGGAGCAAATAGGGGTGCATCTTATTTCTTCTATGACTGTTCACTTTTGTGTAAGCCTTTATATTTTGGTATGTTTTGTGTATACCATGGTGCTCACTATGTGGCTTGACAATATATTTAAAGGTTTGGATAATTGGTTCACGAAAGATTCACAATAGAGATGCACAAGATCAATCCCTATATCAAGCACGATTCATGAGTGAGTTTGAGATTAAAGATGATGAAGAGTCCATATCTCTTCTTATACTTCTCACACCATATTTTGGCTTGATTGTGTTTATAAATTACTTATATAAATTTGCATCATTAATATGTAATCTTGAATTTAATTAATGTGCTTTAATTAACGATATTTAATGCATAAACTATCGTTTTTAAGATTTCACACCAAATATTTTATAATACAATATAGATTACGAATAGTTAATATAATAAACGTAATGTTTTATTTTTATGGATAAAGTTATGTATGAGGAGGTTTGTGTAAAAGGATCTGTAAATAACGGTCTTCCAAAGTCACGTCACACCGGGTGCATTAGTAATAGTTGATGTACTTTTTGTGTGAAAGTCAAATCAGTTACACACGATCCTAACGGATGGCTAACATCGAGTGTTGTAACTCATAATGTTATCTTTAAGACTATGTTTAACGGTGATAACAAGGTTAGGATTGTGAATAGGACAAAATGGGGTTTAAAAAAAGAAAAAGAAAAAAAAACAATTAAACAACTCAATCCCAATCGATTTAGATCACTGTCCGAACCGAGACAGTAGCTTTTCCATCCTATTTCATCTGTCACGTGGCACATTACTATTGGTCAATGTTATATTTTTATTTTATAAAACTTATCTAATAAAAAAATGACTTTAACAAAAAAAAATTAAAAAAAATGTAACAAAATTCATGATTTTCAATTTCCTACAAATAGAGCCTAATATTGACATATTTTTATCGTAACAATCTTTCTCTTCATTTATTCTTATCATCTTGCAAAAGTTTCAATTTCTTTCTTTGGTCGCTTCCGAGATTCGGTCTTGGTAATTAACTACGGTTATTTATGTATTTCATATATGTAATTTTGTACTTAAATATAACATTTTATTTTTATGGATAAATTTACGTATGATAAGGTGGATGTAAAAGGAGTTGTAAATAGTGGCTCAGGACTCCCTGAGTCACGCCACACCAGGTACGGTAGTAATAAATACTACAATTGAATTATAACTCTCATATTGTAACATGTAAGCGTTTGAATAAATTTCTATCGACTTTCAACTTGGTTTTTTAAATGAAGTTTTTAAATTTTACTCGTTTGGCTCGTTGCAGATAAATATAACACTGATTTGCATTGTTTTCTATGAAAATGCATTCGTTAATAATATAAAATTATTGGAATGGCTGTAAAACGTATAACAGGGACGAAATCAACCATTTGTTTTTAATTTCTTTAGGACAAAGATTACTTAATTTATAATTTTATGTTAAATTTTCTTAATTTTATAACCATTTTCACTGATTAATGTAACCCCAAGTTTTTAGTTTGAAATAAAATAAGGAAAAAAAAGAGCAAGGGCTAAAGTTGTTAAAATTTGAACTTAAGGTCAAGGGGTTGATGGAAAGAAAGTGCAAGGATCAAAACTGTAAAAATTCGGTTTACTTTCGAATGAGCAAGAGGAGTTAAGCCTCAATTAGGGACAATTACAATCTCATTGCCATTTTCGTTTGAAGGGTTAGAGGAAGAAGCAAATACGGATGAATCAGAAAGAGTTGAAAGGAAAAAAAACGCTGCAAATTAAAGATAGAGTTGTATAACAAAGAAGCGTCATCTGTGAATTTGAGGTAAGAACGCGTATTAAAAACTCATTTTAATTCATGGGTTAGTGATCATGAGATCGTTGTGATTATAGTAAGAGAGCAGTGGATAGAAAGCAAGATAGGGGTGTGAGCAGTACGAGTTGAAAGGCTCACATATTGTTTGGAGGACAATACGTGTTTAGGGGCGACTGTCGTGATTATGGTAAGGATTTAGTTGATAGAAAGTTATCAGTCAAAGTTGGAGTTTTATACATTGTTATATTAAGTGACTGAAATCAAAAAACCGGTGCTTGAAATGTTATGTAATAATAACTTTTAAGTGTTGAATTTTGTTAGCATACATTATATAAGTGGTGTTAAATTGTGAACGGATTTTATTTCCCTTTCTCTTTGACCTAACTTCCGAAACCTTTATGATGATCCATGATTGGTCATTAACTTTTTTTTTTATTAACCTGGATATCCAACCCGCTATGCGAGCCGACTAATCTAGGGCGACCACCTGCTTTACAGATAGGCCGGAGTCACCGTATTTGAACCTCCGTGGCCACAAATGAATTTTTATTTCTTTTTGGATTATAATTTTTTAGATAAGTAATTTTTATTTCATTTGGGACGTGTTTTATATGTGAATAGTTTATATTTAGCGTCTATTCCTGAACTTCATTTTATAAAACAAAAAAATCATTGAAAAGGAAAAAAAAAACGATTGAAGACAAAGAGTAAAAACTAGATTCCCGTGCTTTTGACGTTACGTTTTTCATTCTTATGATTTACAATTTATTGTTGTTTTCGTTCTTATGGTTTATAACTTATTTCTGTTATCGTCAACGTGGTTTACAATGCTTTGCTCTTTAGTCTCTCATACTTAGATGTACGTGTTACGCTCAAAGACGAAAATAGTAATGAATTAGAAACTATAAGTTTCTTAATTTATACAACCAATACAACCATTTATTAATCAATCAGATAATTTTCTTTATTTTTCAATTTTTTTAGTAAAGGGTATTTTAGTCTTATAATTTTTCAGATAAGTAATTTTTTTGATAATTTAATTTATATTCGAATTTGTAACCGTTTTTGTTAGGTTTTAATTTTTAATTTATAATTTTATATTATAATTTATCACGAGATTTTGTAACTGATTTCATTTGATTTTTTTTTTTTTTTTTGGTTTCTTAATGTTTTAGAAATGATTCGTTTAATCATTTTTTCAGCTTTATTGAGGAAAAAGGGTACAACAATCTGAAAATTTTCAATCAGTTCATAACGCCGTTTTATGAACTTTAATAAAACTTCTGCAAACTCAACAAATACAGATAGAATTCAAGCTCAACATAAGAAAATAATATAAGAGTACTCAGGGGCCGTTTATCAAAACACTTACCGGGTAAACACTTAACGGTAAATTTCAACTCTATCTCTTACTTATCGGGTAGGATTTTAGTCGACCAAAACAATATCGTATGTAACAATTTACTTGGCAAGTCTAACCGTGGTAAGAGTCGTCGCCATCACTTACCGGGTAAGACTCTCGGTTCGTGCCTTCGCTCTTACCAGGTAAGATTTTGGTACTTGCCATATTTATCCGGTAAGGAATGTGACTTGATAAGCGCTTACCAGAGTAAGCATTTGGTAAACGGCCTTTAGGGACATATTTTAGGAGAAGCTTAAAAGCGGAAGCTAGATGAATATGTGAAAGCGTGAACTAAATGAGTCCTTGAAAGCTTGGGAAGACAAATTCTAAAAGAAGTTAACGATGCTTTCATTACTTGTACATCATGCTTTATAGTTTGTAACTCATTACATATATATATATATATATATATATATATATATATATATATATATATACGAGAACACCTCCATTTTACGAAAATGCGAGAACAGTCTAGGGCCCCAAAATTATTTAATTCATAATTAAAATTATAATAAATGAAAATAAAGCNTAAATGAGTCCTTGAAAGCTTGGGAAGACAAATTCTAAAAGAAGTTAACGATGCTTTCATTACTTGTACATCATGCTTTATAGTTTGTAACTCATCCTCTCTCTCTCTCTATATATATATATATATATATATATAGGTGGATGTTCAAACGAGAACACCTCCATTTTACGAAAATGCGAGAACAGTCTAGGGCCCCAAAATTATTTAATTCATAATTAAAATTATAATAAATGAAAATAAAGCATTAAGGATAGTAACGTAATTATTTATTTTTCATCAAATTTATGTTATTTCTATTATTTGTATTTACCCCTTAATTTTCAATCGCTGCTAATATTCGATTGTTGACATTTATCATATGTTTATCACATTTGAATATATTTGTGACTTGGTTATAACATTTGAATACGTTTATCCCGTTTACCACACATCTACTACATTTGTTTCTCATTTGTCCATCACTGGTTGGTGAAACAGTGTACTGGTAATTGATTTACCTATGTGTATCAATATCCTTGATCTATCCATATGTCACATTTGATAAACTAATCACATGTTATCACAACCATATATCGCATTTGCATAAACTAATCATTGTTATCACAGCCATATCACATTTGGAATAGATGTATTGAAATGTGATAGCATTGTGTGATACGGGGAACAAATCGAAGTTGTGAGTTTGAAAAATCAGATTTTTGATAGGCCCACTGATTAAAAAACGATGTGATGATTCTCTGCGATAAGTGTGTGATACATCGATGACTCCACATTTGAATCTTTTTACCCTAACTCTACTAACTAAGCAATGTGATAAATATGTGATTCTACTATCGTTTCTTGACAATGCGGAATCAAAATAGGATGCATATGTAATAACTGTGTGATATCTAGACCGTACATCTTCTGCTTTAAATTTTCTTACTCGACGCCTCCTGATTTCGCTCTAATTCTAGTTTCCGTCGCCGTCTAGATATAAAGCATGTTAATTTTTTTCGTACTACTATTCAACATCGGATTTAGTGATGACAATGATCTCCCACTACATGCTTATCACCTCCACGATGGTCGGCATTTATTTGATCGTGTTATTTGTTTTTGGATTCCAATTTCCAATTTTGTTTGCGCATGTCTTTAATATTTCAAAAGTATCTTGGGAACACGAAAAGAAAAGGTAATAATGTGCATTAGTAATTTGTACTATATATTATTTTAATTGTAGATTAAGATATTTTTAAGACTGAATGCATAAAGTAGTAGTACTTAATGCATTATGAGTTGTTTTTAAGATTTTTAAGACTTTTTGCATAAATGTATAGTACTTTATGCATTAAAAATTGTTTTTAAGACTTTTGATAAATTTGGTTTATAAAGTAGTATAGATTACCTTCAAACTTTAAGGGGCTGTTTGGCAGTTGCTGAATGGTTTAGTGCAGAATGGTTAAGTGGTCAGAATGGTTAAGAGGGCCAGAATGGTTAAGTGCTAAATGAAATAATGTTGTTTGGTAATTGTTGTCTGAATAACAGTAAATTACCATTTTAACCCTCATTCTGATTCCGTTAAGTTCCCTTTACTTGAGGACATTTTGCTTACTTCTTTAATAAAAAATTTGTAGTACAAGTTTGGATGTCTTTTATACAAGTGACTAAAGAATTTAACTTGGATCAACCCACTACCATCTTGAAACGCAGGCAAATTCAACTTGGATCAAGGTTTTGGTTTTCAATGGCAACAACTTTTGTTTTCCATTTCTTTTTGGATTCTCGATTTGTACTCGATTCGGAAGTGGATTGAGGAAATGGGGAAGAAGACAGAATGCAGTAAAATCAAAATCAAACCCAAATTGATTCAGGTTCAGGCCAACCCAGTAAAATAAAAAAAATAAAAAATAAAGAACAAAATCAGAAAACCCTAAATCAATGGAAAAAACGAAGCAACAACAAGAGAAGAGTAGAAGCACTATGTGTTCTGCTACTATAAAAACAAAATCAACAAAGCACCCACCAATGTGAAGAATAGAAGCAACAACCAAACTAAGAAGAACGAGTTGGCGGTAAAATCAAAATCAAACCCAGATCGGTTTCGTCCCATTCTCGTTGATTTTGATACATGGTTTACCAGACCTGATGAAAGAAGGAAATGACATTGCTCGGTGTTGGTGGTCACTAGTGACTGGATTTGGATGAAAGTGGCAGCACTTGATGAAAGTGGCAGCACTTGGGCAAGGAGACGGAGACGATGACGATGGAGACGGAGGCTATCGGAGACGGAGACGGGGACGGAGATGGTGGAGGCTACTGGAGATGGGGACGTGCGTGAAGAGAGGGGTTGGGAAGAAGGGGTGGGAAGGGTAAACTAGGAAAAATAGAAGTCTGAATGGTTTAGTGAACCATTGGATGCAAAATGGTTAAGAGGGTTATGTAACCATTAAGAGGCTTGATTTTTTTTGCCAAACACTCCTTACCTCTTAGCGATTAAGAGGTTGGCTCTTAATGTCACCATTAAGAGCCAAACAAACAGCCCCTAAATATTTATCATTTCTTAATTTGTACGGTTATAATGGTTTTCTAAAATAGATCAGAGTTGTTATGAATATTGAAGTTATTGAATTACATTCTTATATTAATCCGTGTATTCTTGCAAATTAAAATAATTCTTTAAAATATAATAATTAATTAACACGTCTTAATTAAAACTAGTATAATAAAATGGGGAGAGTGGGTTTAAAAAGAGGGTGACCTTCAATATTGAAAGCAACGCCACTTGTCACTTGGCCAGTGGTTACGGCGGATAAATTTTCTAAATCTAATTTTTGTTTTTATATACAAATCAACCTTCGTATATTTCATCTAGGTCGGTTTAAATAAAGTGATCAAATATCGTGAAAAAGTTAAAAAATTATAAGAATCGCTGGAATTCAGGATTTTATTATTTAAAAGTATATACATGAACCGACGTTACAAATTATTTTTACAGATTCACATGTGCATGCATCTTATTTTTAAAAAGTGTCATAGACTATGTCTGGACTAATCTTGACAAATTGCGATCGAAAGAATGTTATCTTAAAGGTAGGGGTGAGCACATGTCAGATCAGACCATAAACGGACGAAAACGACCGGGTGTCGGGTTAGAATATCATACCCTGTGAAATGCGGTTCAGTTTAGGTGGTGGTTCGGGTTCGGACGGGTTCGTGTCTGGGTTCAAGTCTATGATCATTTTACATTTTTATCAACTACCAACTATCATATCACTTAGTTTCCCAAACATATTTAAAGCACAACGTTGCATTTTCAAAACCTATTTTACGAAGGAAAGGAAAGAAAACCAAGGGAAAGAGAAAAAAAGTAAAAAAAAAAAATGTGTTCTTGAAACATTTTTAGGAGAAAAAGGAAAGGAAAGAGAGAGAATAATAATAAGTTTCCTCCCAAATATGGGAGGAAAGGAAAGGAAATAAAAAAAATTAAAACTCCGGCAAAAATTATTAAAATTACAAAATTACTCAATCTTTCGTATTAAAATATATATTTTTAGAGGACATATTAGTAAAAGCGACATATTTTGCTTATTTTATCTCCTTTTCAAGAACATGAAAAATTATTTTTGTTCATTTTCCTTCCCTTTCGAAAACACAAATAAAAGAATTATTGTATTTTCCTTTTTTCACTCCCTTTCTTTTCCTTCTATGTCATTTCTTTCAAATTCGAGAACACAGCCTAAAATAATCTCCAACAGTTTTCTATAATTTTTTTAAAATAGAAAACCAAAAGATAAAATATCTAAATAAAATTACATTCAACTCCAATAGATTCTCTATTTTAGAGATTTTAACATAAATTATAAATTATAATGTTCTCTAATTTTATCAACCCAATACACTTTAAAAAACTTTATAAAATACTTTTTAATGAATCGGAAGTGATTGGATTGATCCATCAATAAGCATCTGAATATGTTTTAAACGACTTTTGACACGTTCAGTCAATTACCCGTTTTCTTGTTACTCTATTTTTTTTATCATTCATTTTCGCAAATTGATCCGCTAAAGAGTAAACATATAATGGCATAATAAAACTTGTCGCAACAGACAAAATATAATTCTCTTTGTTACAAAATAAATGTTCACAATGAAAACGATACACAGTTTTAGAAATATATAATTATTACATTTTTTTAAATAAGTAAATTACACTTTTTTACCCTTGATTGATTATAGAGGGGAAGACTTTCCCCCTCTCATAATTAAGAACTGAATAGAAAAGTGAAAACCTACTTTTGAAAGTGGACACTTATTTCTGAACAAACTAAAATAGAAATGTAGAAACTTAACCATAATTCTATTCTATATATTTCTTATATATTTTCATACTTTCATTTTTATATTGAGTAGTTAAAATGGTCACTTAGTACATTTATTTATATAAAACGCTTTAAATTTATAAATTAAAAACGAAAATATGTATAGTAACTGGTTATTTTATAACTGATCTTAAATTTGAACTGACTAACTAGTCTAATAAACTCATAATCAATATAAATTTACCCCTCCAAGAGGTCCATAGAACCAACTCAATGTGCGCAAAAGATTATTAAGGATCAGTATAGTTTTACTTCAAATAGAATTGCGCATATGCCTTCTATTATGGTCGTCTTTTTGTTTCGTTTTTTCAGTGATCTCTAGTTATTATATGAAAATTTATGAGAAGTAAAGTAAATGATGATGTCACTTTCTATTATTAGTTATACAGTTTAGATATTTATTGTATAATATTTTGTTGGATAACTGTTGAAAGTGACAATTAAATGCTCTTAATCATTCTGACTACTTAATCATTCTGCACCAAATCTTTCAGCAACTGTCAAACAACCCCTAATAGTCGAGTAAAAGTCTTTCCATTAAATATACAATTGACAACGTTAAATGAACTTGTTAATACTAAGAGATGGTTTATTAATTCACTCAAACA
Organism: Cynara cardunculus var. scolymus; assembly: GCF_001531365.2. Lineage (NCBI taxonomy): Eukaryota > Viridiplantae > Streptophyta > Magnoliopsida > Asterales > Asteraceae > Cynara > Cynara cardunculus. The sequence continues at coordinate 33,872,191 of NC_037532.1, forward strand.
ACATGAATGCAACAAATGTTAGATTAGGTAATAGTCAATGCATTAATAACAAACTAATAAATATATAACCATAATTTATTTATTTTTTAATTTTAATTTTAATTTTAATTTTAATTTTTAATCATCATTTATTCAGAGTATCTTGAAATCATTGTGTTCACACTTCACATTATTTTGCATCAATACATTATATATTATAGTTGGTCAACAAAGAGATTTGATCCTAAATTCACATTCATATCTATATTACTTTATAAACTAAATTTATCAAAAGTCTTAAAAACAATTTTTAATGTATAAAATATTATACATTTATGCACAAAGTCTTGAAAACAACTCATAATGCATTAAGTATTACTAATTTATGCATCCAATCTTAAAATCTCTTAATCTTCAATTAAAATAACATATAGTGCAAGTTACCAATGCATATTATTACATTTTATTTTCATGTTCCCAAGATACTTTTGACATATTTCACTCATGCCTTCACCCTTTCATACCTCTTACATCTTCTCCCCATCCCCCAAGGCGAGATTCAAAATTAAGTTCACCATGAATTATTAAAAGTTTTCTCATTCAATTGCTCTAGAACTCTCGGTCTCGCTCTCGATCTCTTGATTCTTTGTTCTTGGTGTAAATCTAACACATTTGTGGAGTCGTTTAAATATGTTGGATTTTAAATATAGCGGATTTTAAACTGTCATACAATTTTTTTTCATCGATATACTGTAATTGAAACCATAACTCTTATTGTTCAAATTGTATTAATATGTAAAAATCAAGTATAACTTATATCATCATTAAATCTTCTCTAATAAAACCAGTGAAACTTTAAAATCATCAAAAATTCACAGCTCCCGCCGTATTGTGTAGATACACAACTAGTATGATTAAATGCACATTTACCTACTAATTTTTTTTACAGATATCATATAACATTTTTCTTTGATAAACTTTGATGGCAGATACAAGTCTCCAAATAATCGTTTTCTTTTAGTTTATATCAATTTTTGAAAAACAACTTTTTATTCCATTTAAATGTATATAATTATAGATTATAATATTAAGTATATTCTTATAATGTTTTATATATTTAATAAAATATTATTTTTTTCTTCTGTTAAACATTTAATTTTAATATTTTATTAATGGATATATAATTAAAAAAATCTCATGGTAATCATTTTTAAAAATACTCTCGCTCATGTTTTTTCGATTATGGATAAAGTTTTGAAGTAAAAGTTTTGGTCAAGAATCTCTATTTTCTCTGTATTTTAAAAAAAATCTGTTGAAGATGTTTTTATAGACTACTGGTTTTTAAATTTTTTGACTTGTGTTCTTTAGCTAAATTTTATAGTTTTACCTGTCTAGCCATGAATTTAATGTATCACCTTTTATAACTGATTTAATAACATTGTATAAAAAGTCTGTAAAAAAATTAAATAAGTTATAAAAGAAAATATAAAATGAAACGAACTTAGGTCATTTTTGAACCACTTCACACCAAATCAAAACTCACTTTGAAATATTTTATATATTGTTTGCTTTTTCTAACACTGAATCATGCAATTTTATCAAGAGTTGTTGACTTTAAAACTCTATCAGAAAGTAGAACCAGTATCAGATTTTCGAACAACAGAACATATAAAAATCTCTGATGTAGAAGGAAAAATGGATATAGAAACATGATTTTTTTGCGTAAAAAATAGATATATTTCCAAATTTCTGTATATCTATACGATAAATCTTTTATGCCTAAAAATACCAAAATATTTTACCTAAGATAGCATATGGTTGACAAAATATACGATTTCACGTGTTTTTCGTTAAAAATTAAATAAAAAATTGAGGAAAAAATAAAATATAGCAAGAAATTCAAAGTCGGAATAAAAAACGATGGACTTTTGGCACAACTTATATCATGATATGCCAAAATAAAACGAAAAATGTCTTGCCAAATGTGCAATTCATCAAGTCTCTCGACCAGTAGTATGCTCCATTACTCCACTCAGTTCAAAAGTTTGACGCACGTGTCATATTCCCATTGTTCCACTCAATTAATCTATCAATTGTAGTTCAATGTTACGTATATTTAAATCTGAAAAACATCTGACTGTTTACCGAATGTTACCACATACGACACCTACACCTAAATATCATCGTACAAAGAGTTGAAAAAACCCGAGTCCTCGTGATATGGTAAAGTACGCAGATTGTTTTGAAAATATAACTGTCTTGTGAAAATTGTAAGTCTGTAATATATTCCGTTTTAATTTTAAAAATAGTTAATATATGATTATAAGATTTCTAAAAGATAACCATATTTAATTAATTGCAAATAATGAATTTGACTTTTATTTTAAAATTATTGTACTTATATAAAGGGCAGGATTATTTAATTTTTGCAAGTACATTTATTATAAAAATTACGGGTAAAATAAATTATTGTTAATGACACGGGTCGATACAATAATTGTTTTTAATGTATACGTACGATACAATAATTACAATCATTTCCCACTTAAAGGATTACATTGACAGATACATCCGTTGTTGACCCGTTAGTAAAGGTGAAAGTTTGTCGGTAAAACTTTCGTGGGTAAAGTTTCACCAACATGTATAACCGATAGATCAACATCATTAACGGATCTTAGTCACCGACGACAAATATCATCAATGAATTATGAAATGTGAATATCACCAGCGGATTACTGAGGAAACCAATTATTGATAGATTTCTGAGGGTCTTTTACTGACAAATTCCTTATAGTTAAGTGAAGGCGACGGCTCTTACCACGGTAAATGCTTACCGGATAAATTGTTGCATACGATGTTGTTTTGGTGGACTAAAATCTTACTCGATAAGTAAATAATAGTGTTAAATTTTCCCGGTAAGCACTTACCGGGTAAGTGTTCGATAAACGGCCTCTAAGTCATGTTTTGATGTTGTCTTTTTTATTCATATTTAACCAAAATTTAAATCAATTAAAAACATATTTTTCTATAGTTTTTTAAGGGACGGTTTGTCAGTTGCTGAATGGTTTGGTGTAGAAAGATTAATAGACTTTCATGATATAATGTAAAATTAAATATAATTATTTACAATGAAATTATGACACTTAATGGTTAAGAGAGACTCATGATATAAAATCATTCAAAAAGTTTTAGAACCTTTAAAAAACATACTTTTTTTACCAAATAAAATTCACCTCTTAACAATTCAGATACTCCCTCTTAATAAAACTATTAAAAAATAAACAAATAAATAGAACGTTAATAAAAATAGTAAGTGGAGGATGTAGTTTTTTATATGAAAAAAATAGAGATGATTGGTAGAGAATCAAATGGGGGTGGGGTAGGTAGGTCGGTGGTCGGTGGGTGGGTCGAGAGATACCGTTTCTATGAACTCAGCTGACTCCTCGTCTTCAAGCAAAAGCGATTTTTTTTATTCGTTGGACCCTTTTGCCCTTCACATCTTTTATTGCTTTCTTCTTTTCCCTTCCTGTACATTGGGGGGGCACTTTTGTCATTTGTAATTATAAAATCATTTTCATCATGTAATGTGTATAAAGGCGGTGGGGCCATAACGCATTACCCACCACTGAAGTAATTTAATGTATGTGTAATAAATTATCATTTTTTTAATAATTTTTATTTTTATTTTTATGATCTTTATTCATATGGTTTGTAATTTATTGTTATTTTTGTTTCTATATTAGTTTCTACCTTTGAATACAACGGACCAAAACACTAACAAAAATTAAACCATAAGGACTAAAAACCACTAAATTGTAAATTATAAGAATAAAAACAACAACCAATTACAAACCATAGGGACGAAAACCCCAATTTCTAAACCACAATGATGAAAATCATAATTTTAACAAATCAAAAGTACGGAAAACGTAATTTACTCATATTTTTTTATAGAGATGGCTAAAATAGGCCCTACCTGTGGGACTAGCTTAGGATTGGGACCGGTTGGCGGTTATGGACTAGCAGTCCTGACCCGTTTATGATATTTACAAAAAATTAAGGTCCAGTCATGGTTGACCCGAGACTGATTATACATAGACTTATTTTTTTTTAAAGTTTTTATAAATTATATATCAAGCTTTATGAGATTTCTATAACATTTTCAAGTTATTTTAACAAAAAATTCAAGCTTATTTTTAAGTTTTTCAAGTTTTTACAAGGCTATGTTTGACAAACAAGTTGATCAGCTAACTGGTAGCTAACAAATTAGCTCATAACTGATAAGTTAGCTAATGAACAAATTATGTTTAATAAAAATAGTCAATAAACATGTAAAATGATCAAAAAGAATATCTTAAAAAATTAGCCAGTTATAATATTTTATAATATAATTAAAATAAATATTCAATAATATAATATATTAATACAAACAAGATAATAAAGAGAAATAATAATATAATATGTTAATTAAATAATTTTTTGTTTTCTACGTTCTTATAATCTGCAATTGATTTCTATTTTAGTCGTTCATACCTAAAAGTAGTAATTTGGACTTAAG
>NC_037532.1:33876754-33910371 GCF_001531365.2 Cynara cardunculus var. scolymus
TATATTCTAATTAATTAAGAATTTTTCAAAAACTATAATTATTAATCAAATTAGAAAATTTATTAAAATCATTAAGTTTTATTATCTATGAAACAAAATGAACCGGACAAATGTCTCCAATACTCATCTGAGTCAAAACCTAGCCAAAAGCTCAACGACTTCATTGACTATACAATAAAAGTGATCAAAAGGAATAAAACGTATTTAACCAACGTTTCTACAAAAAAAACATGCTCCAATGCTCCATATACGAGTGTTTCATAATGCTTATAAACTCAAATGTATCAAATATGCATAACTCATTAAATAACCTACACATTATGACACTGTACATTGAATCAAACATGTTTACCAAACATTATTACTTCATGTTCACAAAATATCACGATTTCCAATATAAAAAATGTTCATAAAAGATCGCCACTTTATCGTAGATTTTTGACGTAGTTTACAGTACGAAAAACTAAACAAAATAAACACCTATTAAATAAAAAAAACTCATCATATTGACAACAACTGCAAGTACTACTTATCTTACGCAAACTCATATGACCATCCTAGCTACATATCGGACTTGATAGTCTACGGCACCAACTTGTTGAATTCGCAAAATGGTCCAAACGAGATAAAACGTCTCCATAGTATAACATGTGGTCATGAACTTATTGGATTAGCAAAAATCCACATATGCTTACGCTTTGAAAATAGTAGTTTCTGTGATCAAAACTGATATATGTCATTTACGTTATCTCAATTACGCTACGTAAGCAAAACAAACGGGTTAATCGGTTTAAAATGTAGCAAATTATCAATGGACAAACTTTTTAAAGTACAATGTGCTAATAAAAAAATAGATTGAATGTACATTGATGTATTAGAAAATAAAAATATATTACTATAATAAAAAATTATGAAAGTAAGTTGTTATTTCACGCATTTATCCCATTTAATTCTAAGGGTTGGGTTTCGGTGAGAAGATAAGTTATTGTGAGGATGGAAAGAAGAGATCTCCACCATTGGATCAATCATAATTGGATGTCAACTCTAATGAGATCCACCAAGATGCACCAGATCAATTTCCTTCTAAGGCGTAATTTATGGATGGACATGAGATTAAAAGTGGTCAAAGGTTTATATTTTTTCTTGCGTTTCTCACAATCACTTTTCTTCTCACACAATTTTTCACCTAAATTTTTAATATATACGTCAATAAAAAAAAACTAGTAAATTGCTTAAGCACTACTTACCTAGTCTTCGGCTATTTTGTTCACAATAGTGAAAAAATAATTGTTAGTCCCGAAGGGGATGACAATAAACATAAAGTAATTGTAGAAGGGGGGTTGAATACAATTACACATACTTTTTTATAAACTTTTTAATTCTTATTGATGTATATCAAGAATTAACACATACAGAGATACAAAAGATTGTTGCGGAAGATGGGAAAGGAAAATCTAACCTAAACAATCTTACAAGGATAAAAACTTACAAGAACAACACAAAAAGTTCTTGAAAGGAAATGAAGAACACTAAGATTTTCTTCGCACATAGGAGAGCAAGGGAGAAGAAGAGAATAGCCGATTGCCTTGAGAATGCACTAAGTAATCTTTCAAAAGCCAGTAGTGTGCATGGGAGATGCACACTGCCTTTTATACTACCTTCAACATTAAATACATGGAGACACTTGTCACCTAAGGATAAGAAGACAGAAGTTGACTTGTCCATTGTTGATATTTCATTTTCATGTACACAGCATGCATACAACACTGTTCATGCAGAGACAAAATTTTGTAGAGATATGGTCAGTGTGTAGGAAGATCTTCATTGGATGGATTAGTAGCTTCAAACAGCTACTCACAAATCTTCGGTCTATGAAGATTTTCAATCTTCGGTCCATTAAGATCTTCAATCTTGGGTCCATGAAGATCTTCCTTCAATCAGCTTGTAGCTTCAAAATATTTTCAATATTCAATTCAGCTACTCAGGATTCTTGGTGTGTATATAAGACAACTGATCCACAACACCACATCGGTGATCTTCTGTCTTCACATCGGTTAGTCTTCGATTTTGCCAATGGCTTAAGTATGTACCAAGACACCAATATACAGAGAAACCAAAAACCACTAAGTGTTGCTAAGGTAGAGAAACAGATCAATAGGTGACCCAACAATAACTATTAAATGAAGAGATAAAGCCTGATTAATTATTTTGAACAATTTTCGATTAATTTTCAATAGAAGCCAAAAAAAGACAAATAAAGTTAGTGTGATTCGACCCACTTTAAAATAAAAACCTCATACAATTCGCTCATTTTATCACTCCCATAGTTGACGATTCAATATTAATAACACCATGAAAATTATTAAGAACGTTTTAATTAATGAATATTAATTTGACAATTTTGCCCTTTTAGTCACATCATGCGTTTTTAACTTACGATTTTATTATAGTAGTTTCGGTACGATGATAAAAAAAAAGCTACTTTTGACTTTGGAGGTTATAAAATAAGGAGTAAATTATGGATTCAGTCCATGTGGTTTATAACTTTTCCAGTTTTGGTCCCTATAACTTTTTATTTCAATTTCGTCAAATGGTAAAGCAATTTTGCTCGATTTTGATCATTCCCACTAACACGTTTGGAAAGCTCCGTTAACTACCCCCCATACAAGGGTAAAAAGGTCATTTTTCGCCATCAATAATCACCAAGAACATAAAGAAAACCTTAAGGTCCAGTTTGGTTTGTAGGATGAAATTAGATTCGAAATTGAATTCCACTTCAATTCCATGTGTAATGTGTTTACTGATTTGAATTTTGTTCTATTCCAAAGAACAATTTTGAGTTACATATTATCACCTGAATTCGAAGCTTAATAAACTCGTTTATTGATTTGAATTCAAAATTAATAAACTTGTTGATCAGATCGAGCTTGGTATTTTGATTGTATTCATGAACAAATGAACAGTTCAAACAAAAAAAAGTGTATACTCGTATCACTCAGATATGACTCGACTCGAAAAATTTATTCGAGATTTCAAAAAAGTCAAGTCGAACACATATGTTACAAAATTCAACTACTGAAGTTAAACAAATTTTATTTCATGTTTCAGATCAGCTCAAATATAAAATCACGACACTTAGACCATCTCCAATATACCAAATGTGACACGGAATCACTCCAATGGGGACACCAGACGTTACACAAGTTTGTTGTAATTAATAGTAACACACCAAATTTGATATAACACTATTTATTTACACCAACTGGGAAAGATAAAAAATGAATATACCTAAAATCTTACATTTTTGTGTAAGATTTGATTTTACCCATTAAAGAAGATTGACAAAAACGAGTCTACTTATAAAGGAGTTTATTTTTTGGGTACACGTTTTAATGTACATAAGCTAACTTTGTTATTTTTCTAATTATAACCCTCATTACTATTAATTATTATTTATAATACTGATTATAAATAAATATTAATAAAATTTAAATGTTACTAATATTAATAAATATTAATTAATATGAATTGAAAATCAATTTAATTATGTATTAATATTATTTATTAATCATATCAACTATTTTCATATTATTATTATTTTTAATTGTTATTCAATATATTTAGTTATCAAAATATGAATATAACAATTTAACAATGTTTTTTTTTTTTGTAAGGGTGTCTGCGCCAAAGCCCGACTAATCCCCGGCAAATTTGGAGGCTAAACATGGCCTCACTTAAATGTCGCCAACACTTCCCTCCCAGGGCTCGAACTCGGGTTCATGACTATGCCATGCACAAGCATTTACCACTAGGCTGGAAGGTCTTTGACAACAATTTAACAATGTTTATGTAAAATAAAAATCAAACTTATACTTATTATGTTTCATAAATAATAAAAATGTGTTAAATAGTTTGAATAAAGTATTCAATTTAATTATTAACTATATTTTAAAAAAATTATCAATTAATTAAGATATGTAAAATAGATGATTTTTATTTTTATTCATATGGTTATTTAAAATTATAAATAATAGATTTTTTCTAAAATTTATTAATATAAAATTTCTGTAAATTCAGACGTAAAAGAGGTTCGATGAAGGGTAAAATAGTCAATTTGATTGAAATAATTTACGATTTAAAAGCAAAAAGTGGTGTATAGGACAAGGAAGTGACAACAATGATGACGTCACTGGTGTGAGTTAGTCAAAAAGGCTTCACGTGTGAGTAGAAATCATTTTGAACATAAGCATTGTCTCCCTATTCCACCTTTTTTCCTTCTTTTCATAAATACCTTTTGAGTAAATTACTTTTTACATCCTTATGGTTTGTTCAAAATTACATTTTTCATCCCTGGTCTTTATTTTTTACATTGATAGTCCTTATGGTTTGCATTTTATTTCCTTTCCGCTCTCTGCTTTATACCTGAAGGTACAACTTTCCAGTTATTAGCATTATCAGTCTTTTTAGGGACCCAGTCCCACATGATTTCCTTCTTCTTCTTCAGAGGTTGAGTAAGGGTTTTATGTTGTCATTAGGGGTGCTCATGGGTTTGGTTGACCGGGTTGAAGACATTTGAACAACTCAAGCCAATGTTTGCGGTTTGAAAAATCTTAACTCAACCCAAACCGTACGGGTTAGTCGAGTTGGTACATTAAAATATTCTTTTAACCTTGAATATGTTATTTTTCTACTCATAATTTCTTTTTCGTCATCAACCATTTGATACAACTTATTCATACTTCCTACGTATATCACATTCAGTTAATTTTCTCAATTTACACACACACACACACACACACACACATATATATATATATATATATRTRTGTGTGTGTGTGTGTGTGTGTGTGTGTGTGTGTGTTCACGGTTATTGAACATATATACGAATGTGTTATATAGAGATGTGAATAGATTGAAAATACGTGTATATGAAGACGTACGTGATAATGTAATTGTCTGATGTATATATTAATAGAAATTCAACAATCATATTAAATCCAAGAAATAAAATGATATTGGGTTCATCGGGTTGGATTGAGTTCAAATAAACCCAATATCAACTCAATACCTACGGCTTGAAAATTTTACAACTCGATTACACATCGGGTTGCTTTGGGTTGAGTTATTTCACGTTGGGATGGGTTCGATTGACCGGGTTAATCGGTTTTTTTAGCACCCCTAATTATCACAAAGATACTAAATAACACAAGTATCATTGCAACTCAGTTGGTAAGAGCATTCCTTTCTTAGCTCCATTCTTGAATTCTTGCACTTTTTTAACTCCGATTCCACTAAGGGATTGTTTGTTTACCTCTTAACAGTTCAATTAAGAGGCAGTCTCTGAATCGTTAAAAGGTAAATCTTGTTTGACAAATAAAAAGTCTGTCTCTTAATGGTTCTAAAATCCTCTAAATGATTTTGTATTATGAGTCTCCCTTAACCATTAAGTGCCATAATTTCATTGTAAACAATTACCAAATAATAATATTTTATTTTGCACCATATCATGAGAGCCTCTTTATCATTCTGATCACTTAATCATTCTGTACCAAACCATTCAGCAACTGCCAAACAGCCCTAAGATATTGTATCAAATTTTATGGTTTATATTTAATGTTTTCCTTTATTTCCTTATCTTGTTATTAGTTTTCTTCTATAACTTTGTTATTTGATTATTTATATATGTTCTGTGAAGATTTTCTAATTTTTAATGTTAATGTTCTTATAATAAATGTAGATACATATTTTTTTTATGATATGTGTTTTTGTATATACCAATATTGATTTGACTGATTTTATATAAAATAGACGCCTCCAACTAGAAATTTTGAATGGGGTTATTCTAGATGTCAAAGAAAGAGAAAAGATGAAGAATTTGTTCAAAGTCAAAGAGGAGCCATGGATCGATTTATCATCAAACAGACATCTGAATGTCCAAGTAATGGAGAATCAAGGCAATTAGAGCAAAATGTGTTTGAAAATGATACTTCTGGTAATGTTGAAAATAATGAGGGGTGCATAGTGAAAGAGTAGGTGTGGGTGTGGATGAAGCTAATAAAATTGCAAAAGAACCAAGGGTAGAAGAAGCTGATCTGCTTGAGAAGACATAGCCAACTTGAATGGTAATGGCGGTGAAGAAGATGATGTTCCTTTGAACATCTATGATCCTAGATTGGGGTAGTCTTGATACTAAATGGAGGGATTTATAGTGAAAAAGGGCTCTGTAAGAGATTTGTTAACCGAGAAAGGTCGTAAGATGGAAGGAACAAATGTTTTAGTTCTGAATTTTACAACAAGTACTTACCAAACAGAGAGAAACAGCATAGAAACTGTCTTGTATATTCAAAGGATCTTGACAAAGCAGTTTGTTTTTGTTGCAAGTTGTTTAAGAAGAAACCACATCCAAGTAGTTTAGCACACGAGGGGATAAGTGATTAGGGACATGTTGCTCATAGTCTAAAGCTGTATGAAAGTAGTGCAGAGCATACCCATCAACGTCTATTTGGTTTGACCTACGTGCAAGGCTGGAAACCAACCAGGTTACTGATAACAATTTCCAGTACAAAATCAACAAAGAGACCAAACATTGGAGGCATGTATTAAAAAGGCTGTTTGCACTAGTGAATTATTTAGCCAAACAAAGTTTGGCATTTCGTGGAAGTAATGAGCAGATCTCTGATGAAAATAATGGCAACTTTATGGCTTCAGTTGAAATGATTGAGGAGTGGGATTCGACTTTGGCAGAGCATATTCGGAGGAAACAAAATCATGAGAATCATTACCGTTATTCGAGTCATAAGATACAAAATGAGTTGATAGTCTCACTAGCTTATGAAATTAAGATTGCTATTTTGAAAAAAAGTAAAGAAGCCACGTACTTTTCTCTTAAATGGATTGTACTCCTGATGTTAGTAAGCAAGAACAAATGACATTGATATTGAGGTGCATTGATGTCTCTACTACTCTTGTAAAAGAGGAGAAATATTACCTTCAGTTTTTTGTTGTCAATGACACTCCAGATGTCAGGGATTATTTGGTTCATTGCAAAGTTTGCTAAACTATTTGGATCTTTACATTGATAACGTAAGAGGGCAGAGTTATGATGATGGATCATACATGAAAGGGAAACACAAAGGTGTACAAGAAAAAGCCTTTAGATATTAATCCTGGAGCATTTTACACCCAATGTGCATCTCATTCTCTTAATTTGACAGTCTCGGATATGGCAAACTCGTGTGAAAAAGCTGTAAAGGTTATTGGACTTATGCAACGCATTTATACATTGTTTGCAGATTTGACGAAAAGATGGCGAATTCTGAAAGACAAAAGCTCCTGAAATGGTAGAAGCTTTACGTCAACTTGCTCATGAAGAAACAGATGTAAAGATAAAAAGTGAAGCTACTTGTCTAACAGAGTATGAATTTGGAAGATTTGAGTTCAGAACAGATATGATTATTTGGTATCATATTTTGGCTAAAGTTAAAAATTTGAGCATACGACTACAATCTAAAAGTACGCATATAAAGATGAGGCAATGAGTAGTGTGGGGGTGCTTATTGAATTATTTAAAGACTATCGAGAACATGGGTTTGAGAAGGCTTTGAATTGTGCACAAGCTATAGACAATTTCATGAGAGTGAGTGAGTGACATTGAGTCATCAGAACTGGTACATGAACTCCCACCTCAAGAATCATTCAGAATTCAGTATTTTGTGTACATAGTTGATCAAGCTATCGGTTCACTTGAGTGACGGTTTGAGCAATATAAACAGTATGAAGAAATCTTTGGCTTTTTATTTACATCAGAAAAGTTGAAGTCCATGAATAATGAAGAATTGAAGGCAAGCTGCAACAATCTTCAAAAGAGGTTACAAAAGGGCCACATCTCAAACACTGATGGTGAGGGTTTATTTAATCAATTTGAACTATTACAAAAACATTTACCAACCGAACACAATACAACTAGTGCAATACTAACTTTTTTTAAAAAGGGTAAACACGTATCCAGTTTCATGTCTTGCACATAGAATTTTACTGACTATCCCCATTACAGTTGCATCAACTAAAAGAAGCTTTTCAAAACTAAAACTTTTGAAATCTTGTTTGTGATCGACTATGTCTCAAGAGAGATTAAATGCTTTAGCTTTGATTTCGATTGAAAATGAGTTCCTTGCAAATCTTGATTATGAAAGTATCATAGACGATTTTGCTTCCAAAAATGCTAGAAGATCAATGTTTAGAAAATAGTAACATTTAGTTGTTTGTCTTCATTTGAAAAATGTACGTAGCAGTACCAATAATGCACTGCAACTGGGCTACCTTTCTCTCTTCCCTGTTTTGGAAAATATATAGAGAGAACATCTTCTGCAAAAGACATACATATAAAACTAAAACCCCAAACTCACTTATAAAACTAAAATCCACATCAAAATAAACTTAGGGGCTGTTTACCAAACACTTATTTAGTAAGTGCTTACCGGTAAAATTCAATACTATCACATGCTTGTCAGGTAAGATTTTAGTTCACCAACATGGCATCATATACAACAATTTACTCGGTAATCGCTAACCGTGGTAAGAGTCGTCACCATCACTTATCGGGTAAGACTCCCGGTCCTTGCCTTCGTTTTACCGAATAAGATTTTTGGTCCTTGTCATATTCATCCGGTAAGGTAATGTGACTTGGTAAGTGCTTACCCGGGTAAGTGTTTAGTAAATGGCCCCTTAGAGCTTCTGTTATTGCTTCCCCAACATTTTTAACGGTTGTTAACTTCAAGGATGAATAACGAAATCAATTGCAAACCACAAACCACAGTGACTATAAAATATAAAAAATGAAGACTAGGGACAAAAAGTGAATACTTTAACAAACCATAAGGACGAAAAATGTAATTTACTTGTACCTTTTTTTATAACATCTTCACCTGCTTTTTTATAATTTTTCTAAAATAAATAACAAAAACATAAATTTTCTAAAAAAAGAATTACATTCATCTTCGACAGATTTTCGATTTTAGAGATTATAACATAAATTATAACATTATAATATTCTCTAATTTATCATTTCAATACACTTTTTTTTAACTTTTCATTAAAAATAATAATTCAAGCTCATTGGTAAATTGAAAAAAGTAATCATTTCTCTCTCCCATCATCAAGTTTTAGAAAATTCTTTATATTTAGAGTTTTTTTTCATGATTTTTTCTATTTTAGATAACAAGATAGCAAAGCTGTTGGAGCATTTTAAAGAACAAAAACTCATTTTTTTTTCTATTAGAGAAGCTGTTGAAGATGTTCTTACTCCCTCTATCTATACTATATTATAAAGCATTTGACAAAAACTTCTTAAAACCATTTTTTATGCACGAAGTACTGTTTATTAATGCATATTACTTAAAATTTAAGATTACAAGTAAATTATGCATAAGTACAACTTATTAAAGCTCCATATTTGAATTCGTGTAACTAACTGCAGATAAACATAATCAAATATTGGATAAACATCTCATTTTAAATATAAAAAATAAAAAATATAATTATGATAATTATTGAGTTCTAACAGAATACTTAGTTATTATATTTATAAAAAATTATCTATACCATATTATAAAGCATTTGATAAAAAAAACTCTTAAAAATCATTTTTTATGCATTAAGTACTGTTTTATTGATGCATATTACTTACAATTCAATATTACAAGTAAATTATGCGTATGTACAACTTATTAAAGCTCTATGTTTGAATTCGTATAACTAACTCTCCATGTTTGAATTCGTGTAACTAACTGGAGATAAACATAATCAAATACTGGATAGGTATCTCATTTTAAATATAAAAAATCTAAAATATATTTAAATAGTCATTGAATTCTAACAAAATATTAATTATTATCTTTATAAAAATTATATTATTGAAATAAAAATGAATTACTTCAAATTATTAAATCTCAATTATTCTATAATAAAAAAAATTGAATTAAAAAAATTACTCAAAAGAAAATAAGCACTTTTAAATATCTAATTATATACTAAAATTGACACATTTAAAAAAAAATGTATGATACCTTCAAATTTATATTTTATTTAATAAATAAAAACATTATCGTTTTTCCACTACCCCATAAAATCGTATTATAACATCGACGGAAACAGAATATAACCAAACATTAAAATCTAGATGTATCTCGCTACATTGTGCGGATACCCTTCTAGTCCTAAAATAAGTGTTTATATTATTATTTTATTTTGTTTCATTTTCAAATTTCCATTATGAACACTTATTTCAGGATAGAGATCAACTTATACCCTAATTTAAATTATTATTATTATCCAATTAATTTAAAAAAATCATGTAAACCCTATCTCAATGTTAATAAAATAGATTTTATATTATTTTCTATCAGTAATCGTGACCTTTCAAAAATAGTGATATCTATATGATTTGAACATGAGACTTGTGAGCTAAGATACGATCAAATCAGGTAAAAAACTGTAATGTCAAAAACCGTCCATCTGTTAGATCAAAAATGACATGTCGACTTTTTCTGACCTTTCTTTTGCGATATTTCTTCTCCAATGTTTGATTCCGTCAAATTAAAAGATTTAGAAATTCTTTACTGTCTGTACAATGTTAAGTTTTACCCATCAAATTAAGCTCAGATGATACGATAAATAATACCTTTAGAGATGAGTGATTATTTATTTATTAAAAAAATACAGTCTTTTTGCAATAAATTTAATGTTTAATTAATCACTAATTTAAACAGATAAATTTTATCGTTAGATATCATTCCGTTGCATGTTAGGACTAACAGCATGAAGGTCAAAGAAGTTGGTGACCTGATGAAAGGAAAATTGACTCTCGAAACTCAGAGTATAATAATATTTAAACAAACAACGTTTTATTAGATAGATTTTATGAAAATAAGGATTATAATTTTATTATAAATCGACCTTTTTATCTGTCAGAACATATTTTATCGCAATTATTTATATTGTTTTGAGTATTCGGATTTTGTTTATGTAGGTTATGATCGTGTTTGGGCATTTAAAGGTTTGTTTATGGTCTCTACTTAATCAGACGTAACCAACTTAGGGGCTGTTTGACAGTTGCTAAATGCTTTGGTGCAGAATGATCAAGAGGTTCTCATGATATAGTGTAAAAGGAAATATAATTGTTTGGTAATTGTTTACAATGAATTTATGACGCTTAATGGTTAAGGGAGACTCATGATACAAAATCATTCAGAGGGTTTTAGAACCATTAAGAGACATATTGTTTTTGCCAAACAAGATTCACATCTTAACAATTCAGAGGCTGCCTTTTAATGGAACTATTAAGAGGTAAACAAACAACCCCTTAGCATCTTTAAATATCGGTGTCCATTGAGCTGTCGATATGTTTCAAGGCAACGTTTAATGTTTATTTTTCATTTTTCAGTACGTGTTTTTAACTGCTTCTGTATGATAATCCATTTTGGCAGATCTATAACATCATTGCATAAGATCGAAGGACAACAATTGTCACGCGAGATGACTCGTATATAGAAGTTTGAAACATAAGGAATAATTCACGAAATTTAAATCGAAGTTCTAACAAACCGCTTATCACCCAACGCATATTTCAACAATAACAACATATTATAATTTAAGATAGAAGAAAAAAATGTTGTATTTTAAGATAGAATTGTCTGGGTTTTTTGTTCGGTATCTAGTGGGTGAAAAAGTCACAAAATTGTCTCAATTAACAGATGCAGACCCATAAATTTTTTCAAGTGGTGGAACAATTTGACTATAAAAAAATATCTATAGAAAATTTTCACAATATTAGTATAGATCTGTTGATCTGTTTCTTGTCCTTGCATAGAAAACACTCATATTTAAGCCACAAAAAAAAAATTTAACAGTAGTTGGACTCAAACTCAGGCCTTTTGTACAAAGGCAAAGGAATTTACCATCTTTGACTGATAAATTTTTTGTGATAACATTTCAGTTTCAAAAACTATATAATAACATCTGAGAAAATAATACGGCAGCATCAAATACTTACTTGGGTAAGCACTTACCAAGTTATATTACCTTACCGGATGAATATAGTAAGGACCAAAAAATCTTACCATGTAAGAACGGGGCAAGGACTGAGAGTCTTACCCGGTAAGTGAGGGTAATGACTTTTACCACAGTCAGCTCTTACCGGGTAAATTGTTGCATAAAAAGTCGTTTTTATTGACTAAAATCTTACCTGATAAGTAAATAATAATATTGAATTTTATCAGTAAGTGTTTATCGGGTAAGTGTTTGGTAAACGGCCCCTAAATCTTTTCTCAAATGGCGTAACCGTGAAGTGATGGCCCATGCCACCGTATCCTTCTACGTAATAAAATTATATAATTAACATAAAAAATATGAGTATTTTTCCAATAAAAATAATAATAAAATCAAATTAAAGGGGGAAAAAAGATGGATGTTGTTGGTTGGGTGTTGACTTTATTGGAGTTGAGAAATTGAGAGTAATCAAATCAACTTATTTTCTGCCGCAATTTTAGAGTAAACTACAAATTTAGTCCATGTGATTTGGTGGTTATGACACTTTTAGTCCCTATAATTTCAAAATTACAAACCGGTGTGGTTTGCAAAAATGTTTAGATTTGATCCATCCCTCTAACGGTTGTTAAGTAAGAGGCATTATAGACTTTTCCCGTTTTCCTCTAATTTGTTCAAAAAAATAAACTAGATGAAGACGACAACCACCGCCTCTGCTCTCCGTCTCCAGCCTCCTTCTATGGCGGCCGATCTCCACCGTCATTGAAGCTTTCCTCGTTGATCTCACAATCCCACCACTATCATCTATGGCGTTGCTTGCCCTCTATATCCAGACTTCCTCTCTGCACTTAGATGAAGACATAAAACCGATGAACCATCTCCAAGGGAAGGTGAAGGAAATGAGACACACACACACAGAGATTGAGAACCCACAGGAACCAACAAAATTAGCTCCGACAACCTACACAACCCATTTATGGCAAACCATCTCCGATCAACCCTTTCTGCCTATGACATCTTCGACCATCGACAGATGAAGCACAAATGAAAATCCTGAGAATCACCAAAGTTCCCCCTGGTGACGAAGACTCAAAGATAAAGCATAAATCCAGACCTTGGTCATCATCCCCAACCTCGCCTTATCGCCACTCCTAGAAAAGATTGAGTTTGGCGGAGACATTCTTGGAGAAGGTAAAGATACATGGCATGACATAAATGGATGGATTAAAATATTTTTTAGTTTTTAACGAAAAATGAGAATAAATTGGAAAATGTCGATGCCTCTCACTTAATGGATTCTTCTAATGATCATTAGAAGGAGGGGACCAAACTCGAACGTTTTTTACAAACCCATAATAATCCTCTTGTAACTTTGAAACTATAAGAACCAAAAGTGTTATAACTACCAAACCCCAGGGACCAAATTTATAGTTTACTCTTAATTCTATTTTGTCCGTAATTACTTCATATTAATTTTAAGGATATGTAGTTTCTATTTAATTTATTGTAATTCTTTTTTATGTTTATCCACTTATAACTTTTTAAGTATTCTTTTGACTTAGTTCATACAAATTATATATATATATATATATATATATATATATATATATATATGGGCAGGTTCAAATAAAAACCATGCAATTCTAAGAAACTGTGTAAACCAATTTCGACCAATAGAAAAATTCTATTTTTTTAATTAAATTTAATCAATAAAGGTATTTCGATCATTTTTCATATTTTTTTTTTGATAAATAAGGAAATTATTAATAAATATTAAATAAGGAAATTTAATAATGAAAATTATATAAATGGTAACATTTAAATTTTTTATTATATTATAATATTAAAAACTTGATTTTAATTTTTTGTTATTTAATGAATCTGGAAACGTGGTATGAAGATTTTAGCTTCTTATGAAATGAAATATTGATTTGAGGTTGGAGGATAAAAAATCATCCATGTTCATGAAACTGTTTCAATGTGAAAATGTTTCATTGTAAAATGGTTTATTTGCTTCTTCTAGACATATTTTACATGTTAATGAAATAGGTTCATGATGGTGAAAATGTTGATGCTCTAATTGATTCATGATCTAGTTTCATGGTGATCYATGTTGYTTTGTGATTGAAGTTGATCCGTTTAGTTGGTAGGATGAAAATGAAACATGTGCATAATATATTTTGTTATTTATGAAATAAACGTATGATGAAACGGGTGCATATTATATTTTGTTCTTTATGAAATTAATGTTCATGAAACTGTTTCAATGTGAAAAGGTTTCATTATAAAATGGTTTATTTTTGTTTACCAATTTTGCCCTTAGTATTGAAATAAAATAAATTTTTAATATTTTTTTTATTTTTTAATTTACTAAAATAAAGTAAACTAATCTTAGACATTGATCAAGAAAATGGATGGATGAGATTGGTTTACACGGTTTACACAAATGGAGCAAGTTTTTATTTGAACGCTCCTCTATATATGTATGTATGTATGTATATATATATATATATATATATATATATATATATATATATATATATATATATATATAGGGTTGGGTTCACATGAGACCAGAGATTTTTTATGAGACCCGTAAGACCAATTTATGTTCATTGATCAACTTTATAAGCTAATGATCTAACGGACTAAAGTTGTACGGTGGCAATTTTGTGATTATTGAGAAATCTCGTGGCGTTTATGAATGTTCAAATTGTCAGATTGTAGATCTAATCCAAAGGTTGAGAATTGGTCTTACAGGTCTCACAAAAAACCTTTGGTCTCACATGATTTCAAGTCTATGTATATATGTATGTGTGTACACTGTCTTTTTTTATTTTTAATCCAAGATTGAATTATAAAATGTAGGCTAAAATCAAACTTACAAATATCTTGCAGTAATTATTGCCTGAATTAAAAACTAATCATAATTAAGCAATCAAATAATTATTATTTTTTGACAATTTCACATTTATCCCAATTATTTTATGGTTGTGTTCGAGTTGAACATCTATATTATTTTCGAAATTTTGAAGATTTAAAAAATTTGTTCCAACAGCTTTTTTAAAGTTTTATCTAAAATAAAGAAAAAAAGGGGAGAGAATGAAGAAATCTCCCAAGATTTAGAAAATGATAGATAAAATATAGCATATCTTTTGAAGATGCTCTTAAAACATAATATTTCTTCTGTCCGAAATTAAATATCCACATTTCTATTTTAGTACGTTCCAAAATAAGGGTCATACTTTCAAAATTAAGTTTCTACTTTACCCTTGATTACAAGATGGAAAAAGTTTCTCTCTCTATTATTAAGGTTAAAGTGTTATTTAAAGTGTAATAATTACACATTTCTAAAACTGTATCATTTTTATCATAGACATTTACTTTTAAGGATGGAGGGAATGTTATTATATAAAGTCAAGCCTAAGGGGGCTTTAACCCAGGCTTACTCGGGTAAACGTTTACCAAGTAACATTACCTTACCAAATGAATAAAGCAAGGATCAAGTATCTTACCCAGTAAGTGCAAAGACAAGAACCGAAAGTCTTACCCGATAAGAGAGAGCGACAACCCTTACCACAGTTGGTACTTACCATGTAAATTGTTGTATATGATACAATTTTGGTAGATCAAAATCTTACCCGATAAGTAAGTGATAATCTTGAATTTACCAATAAGCACTTACTCAGGTAAGCACTTGGTAAATAACCGCTAACTTACTTTACCAAGTAGGATTATAGTACATGGAGATGGTATCATATGCAACAATCTACCGGTAAACACTTACCAGCAAGACTCTCCATCCTTATACCTCTTTTATTGATAAGATTTTTAACACTTGTTACGTTTACCCAATAAGGTAAATGACCTGGTAAACACTTATTGGATAAGCGTTTAGTAAACGATATCTAAAACACTTGGCTACTCAATCCAACTCATTAACACAACTAATTATTACAATAATGACTTTATTTCCTAGAAGATGAATCACCTTTTCCTTTTGATAATTAAATCAAGACAATTACTTTAATCTGTACAATCCAAATAACATATAATAATCAGAAAAAAAAAAAAAAAAGCACAAGCAGCCTCAGCAAAGGTCCTAAATTATCAGCCAACCACCAAGACTTTCACTTTCCCTTTTCCCTTTCACTTTCACCTTCACCTTCACCTTCACCTTCACCTTCACCTTCACCTTCACCTTCACCTTCACTTTCACACCAACAACAAAATCCAATGTATAAACCAAACCCTAACACTTTCATGGCTTTTTACATAACCAACCCAATATACCACACCAGAGAGCATGTATGGAGTTAGGATGTATACATACACGTCATCGACCCTAAATGGTAGAGCAGTTGTTTTCAAATTTGCCATATAAACCAGACATCCTAACACCCTGTTTGGTTTGCGGGATTTGATAGGATCTGGAATTGAATTTCATTCCAATCCTATGTTTGGTTTGAAGGAACGCTCGAATTTGAAATCCCAGGATTTTATTGAAATCCTATGTTTGGTTTGAAGTACCTTTAAGACCGCCCCTAAATATTTTTCCATTGGATCAGTACGATAGAGCGGAGGCACAAACCACCTCTAGGCAATTACTGAATCCGCCCCTGACCGCATACCAGCAAGCTCGTGGTCTTGTGGGATGCGCTTAAGAAGAATAGCGACGAACCAAGAAAAAGATTAAACATCAATTGCAACATTTATGAAGTAAAAAAAAAAAAGAATACAAGAGAGTACGACATTCATTCTTTATATATCAAAATGAAATATGAAGTAAAAAATGCAGCCTCACAGTGCAGAGTGTAATTCTACTTTATCCCTTACCTTAAATGGCAAGGTCAAATTTGTAATTTCCACTTTTATCTCGACTTCTTACTCCGCATTCCCATCCTCGACTTAGCATACCTAAATTTTATGGTTAACGAGAATATAATACACAAATTGCCAATAAAGAAGAGCAGGGTTAAAAGTTGGGAAAATGTTTTTTGATCCTTCAGGGAGTGTTTGGTACATAGACTAAACTAGATACACGAGAGTGAGGTAGGCGGATGAAAGAACTACGTAAGGCTTCCTGATTTTAATTTGACATGGGTAGTTTAATAATTTACCAATCTTCGGAGATGCCCATCTCCCTAGTTTTTGTTCTAGTGGGACAAAAAAAGTACATTTTTGTCCCACTCGGTTATGTTCTGTCCCAAGAACCGTAAAGCTATACATCAAATGATCATGTGGAACCCAAGAACTACTTGCACCCTCCATCCCAAAATATATGTCCACAGTGAAAAAGACAAAATGTGTAATTATTGCACTTTTTAATTAACCAAAATGACAATTTTACCCTTGATAGAGAGTAATGAATTTCTCCATCTCGTAATTAAGAGTAGAATTGGAAAGTAGGTACTTACTTTTGAAAGTAGACACTTATTTTGGGATGGACGAAGTAATATTTTCTGGGAATGATATAAACGAACAAAGAAAGGGTCAAGAAAGAATGCAAGTGCAGATTTAAAGGATACTCTAGCCGCATTCCTTCACCGGATACTGATGAGTAAAGAACAGTGCCTTGTAGATGATTTAGTGCTTCAGTTGAACACGCAGTATCCTGCAACATACGGTCATGTACAATATCCATATTATTGCCAAATCTACGACTTCGGGATAATGCATATTTGCATACAAGTTTGTACATGATTCATAATCCAACTAAATGGATCCTGATCTGACCCATTATCTGATGTATCTTGAACTGATCCATGACCCAACTAATATGAATAGATGAATCGTGACCCAAATCGACCCATTTACTTTTTATTTGCTCTCCCCCTCCCCCTCTTCCACAAAAAACACCCCATAACCGGATGCAGCCCCACCCCCGTCAACCCAATCCGCTCCACCCCCCCGTCACTATATCCTCTTTAATTCTTCTATGAAAGCAGCAACAGGATAAGGACATCATATCTTCAGGCTATGTCGGCTTAATGCCTTTTATTGAATTGATCGGTGACATTTTAAAATTTTGATATCATAAATCAATCAAACTTAACATGATACATTTTTTCATGTTCTAGAATATGTGATGTAAAAGGGTTGCCACTTCTTTTCACAAGATTTGATGTTATAGAACAAGTCAGCTTAAAAATTTTTGAATATAGAAAATATTTTTAAAAAGTTTATCGTTATAAAAATGTTAAGCTAGAAATTCATTGTCAAAAAAATGTCTTAAAAAAGTACTTATGTTTAAATAATGTCATCATAAAACAACTCATTAAAAGATAAGTCTTCACTTTTCATAATAATATGGTTAAGTTTAAAAGAATTAATCATCAAATATGATGTATCAAATAAATAATTTAGAATAAAAAACAAAAAGCAAATAATATATTATTAAAAAAGGAATGAAAGAGAGATGAGAATAATGAGAAAGGCTTTATTTTAGAGGGGGCAATGTTTTTTAGGGTGGGGGGTGGGGGTGGGGGTAGGGAGAGGGTGTTTAAAGTAAGAAAAGTAATGAATAGTTATAAAATGTATGGTTAATAATACATATGATAAAGAGAGAAAAAAATATTATTAATATTTAGAAAGACCAAGCAGACTGATCATGGATTGATCCACCTAAACGGGTCGATTCGTTGGATCAAGTTTTTTTATCTATTAAATCATATAAATAGATCAGACTTGATCCGAATCAAGATCCAACTCATTAACAAGCATATCACGAAGCACCTAGATATGAGTTAGGAGTGCCAGAGCCACATTCAGAACAAGGTGCGAGTTGGGTGAAATATGAAAAAGAACGCTAAATTTCTATTTCTTGAATTTCATTTACTGGATTTTAGTTAAATTTGGAACAAGAATATTATATCTTTCATAAGTGTTGGGTTTTGTCCCAGAAAGAAAGAACAAAACAATCAAAAGAAATTTCTTCCAATACTATGAAGATTCACCAAGGCATAAACGAAGATTCACCAAACAGTCCAAAACAAATGAGTTTAAATGTACAGAAACGTACCACAAAGTCTACGAATGCCACTGGTGTCCCATATGTACTCTGCATCTTTAATTTCAGAAATCCACGGCATCTGCAAATTGACAATGACAGTAACAAGTGAAAGTTGTGCCAAGCTCCATACTTGATTCTAAAATAACCAGCAAAGCAAAAGCTTCTGAAACCTTGAAAATACTTGAGTTAGCTCTTGTTCTGTACAAGCTGGTCCAAGATTCGCCACAAATATTGTTGGACATGCGGGAGCTGATGAGTTTCTCTAATCATGCACATAAATAGTCAAATTAGCCATGATAGCAGATGGTAACTGTATATTGTGTGTGTGTGTGGACAAGCATGGTACACAAATACAAGTAATTGACATAATGACATTGTGTTGTCCATTCTAAAGGTAAAACAGCAAGTTAAATGAGTTCCAAAACGATGACATTAGAGCATCTTTGTTTTGATGCTATACAAGCTATCCATTCAGTGTCTTTATTGATGATATAGTAGCCTGCAGTTGGAGCGAGTGGTTTGAGAGATACAGGCTGTTATACCCTAGAAGTTATTATTAGTTACATTTTCTAGGAGTAAAGGAGTAGAATGGGGAGTAGTCTTGATAAGGGCAATATTGGAAGTAGGAGTATTCTGTTACAAGGGTAGAAAGGAAAAAGTGGCTTTCAGAGTCTGTTAAATAGGTGTGAGTAGGCGTGGGGATAAGCTATGTATTATAAACACTTTTTGGGGGTGAGTCCTTTGGAGATATTATTGCCTCTCGAAAGCCAGAAAACCCTTTGTAAGCATTCAATTAGTGAGAAGCATTCGGTATCCTTTTGATTTTCCCGGTGTACATCATAGGCCTCACATAATATAGGTAGCAATTACACATTTTTACAACTATGTGCCTTTTTTCATAGTGGACATTTGATTTGGGACGGAGTATTATTCAAAAGTTAGATCACATTGTGCATCACCTACACTACCCTGTAGCCTTACAAAGAGCTTCTTAACTCATTTGTTAAGCATTGTGTTCCTCTACAGAAAGTAACTAGCACACTGATAGGCCAATAATACAAGTTTGTGATAGACGTTCCAGTCTTATCACAAATAGTTTAACAAACTTGCATATTTAATAATTTCCTTTAGGAACTTCATGACTTAAAAAATCGATTACTACTTATAAATATAAAGAAAACATAAAAGAACGTACCAATCTTGCATCGGTGTTCTCAGCTCTACCATCAAAGCTTCCATGACTGAACAATTAAAAAAGACAAGTATCATTTTAGAAGAGTTGCTATAAGGGCTTCATCCAATAACGCATTTCATATGTGTCCTTTTTCCAGCCCTTTTAACCCTTCAGCAACAGGCAATCATGTAAGAAACATGTGCAAGTTACAGTAAAAATTTCTTCCAATCGAAGTAAAGAAATTGTGCTTAAGCACTGCATACGACCTTTGTGCAGATGGATAACCAATCATGTTGTAGGCAGAATTACTCAATCCAGGCATGTGAACGCTGCCAACACCTGCTAGTGCCCAAGCGTGCAAAACATGTGCAATGTGAGCTTCTAGAATAACGTGTTTCACCCCTTACTGGCTATGTCCCATCATAGATATCAGAAAAGCCACTGCATGACCAACAACTTAAAGAAGTAGCAAGTTTACATCATCTACGTGTTTGTGTTGTGTGTGAACATTGATGGGGGGCAAGTAGGTGAGAGGCCAAAACCAAGACCAAAACCAAAACGAGCCCAATATATCCCACCCGGAGGTGGGGTCCCCAGGAGGCAGGGGGGATGTACGCAAACCTGAGTCCTGACCTCTACCCTAAATTGCAGAGCCGCTTTTCTGTGACGACCCTGCCAATGAAATGTGTGTGAAGGGGAGAAAAACATATATGCTAAAAAAAGCTGGATAAGAGAGAACAACAGCAATAAAACTAGAAAACTGTGTAAACTGGTCCTTGTATGTCTCTTTGGTGCACATTTTTGAGCAATTAACACTAGTTTCTCACCAGGATCAGAAATGCCTCTAGAAAATGCAGCAGATCCTTTTGCCCTCTTGTCAGATCCATGCCTTTCATCATCTAGTTATTACAGTTAGCCAGGTTTAAACATATAAGTTAGCCAAAAAGGTCACGAAAGGTGGGCCGTATATAGCAACCAGATTGAAGAACAGAAAATAACTAACAGTATACCTATTCTTGGGCGCTTAGACCTTGAATTTGATTTTGCAAGATCAATATATAACGTTGAACCCTTCTCAAGGTCAAACACCAACCCCTGCAAACCAAAAGAACCATAGTAAGAAGAGCTCTTAACATTTCACTTTGCAGCTGACTTACAACCCTAGGAGCATGTGCATTCAATTTTCAGTATGCTAACTTTCCTCATAAGAGAAAAAAGGTCAGCATCTAAAGGCCACAACATAAAGACGGCATTATTAAAGAGCTCACAGCAGAATTTATGAACTATCTATTTAAGGTTCTATAGAACATTTTGATTCCCATTAAGCATCCCCTTTATCCCCCCACACACACAAAAAAAGTCGATTACTCTTTTTTTTTTTGCTCAGTTGTTGGAAATTAATATTCATATTACACAAGAATGAAAAGATAATGATCCCGCATCCACTCAATACTAATCATAATCATGATCTTAGCTATTCAAATGAGTTCCACTAAAGACATGTTTTTCAACAAATGAGTTACACAAGAATGTCTTTCTAAAAAGTTTATCAAGGTGCAGTCATTTAGATGTTCAGTGAAATAAACTAATAGCAACTACGACGATTTACACAACAAAATGCTTACATTTTCTTTTTCTATCTTCTATACAAAGGGCACCTTTATTTTGGATGGAGGGGAGAAGACAAACAAGAAGATTATTTCACATTATGCAACAATCCCATAGAAAAAGAACTATTATGCAACAATCCCTGTTTTGGTTTTCATCAGGGCCGTCTATTAGCATGTTAAATCTTGGTTTGAACGGGGCCCCAACTTTACTCACGCTTGGGGCTCGGATTTATATAACTCACTTCCATATAGATCTATCAAATTTTCTTTCAAAATCAAAAGCGGCTATTTAATTTCAGAATTTGTCGATCAGAAACAAAAAACGACTCTTTGATATTCTTCTCACTTTGTTATTTTAAACATTTTTGTTGTTTTAATTTATAAGATTTTTAATATGATATTAAATTTAGTATTGTTACTACTTATTTCAAACCATCTATAGTTCTAGTACGGATGTAACAGGGGCTCCAAAAAGATTGGGATAGCTCTGGTAGTCATTAAGATTGCTTAACCGAGAACAGAAGTTAGTTCTTTTCAACTTCATAACTAAATGTTGAAATATGTTTTATATAGAAAAAAAAACAAACTGAAAACTCAAAGCTGGTTGTACTTAGGACTTAAAATGTGTAGTTTGTTACTTTGGCTCGTATTTACACTAAGGATTTTATAGCTAGTAGTGGCTGACATTAACAAATATAATCTTAGCACACAGTAATCATCATAGTAAACAACCCATAAGCTAAGCAATTAGTGTTAAGATCCCAGTTCTCAAGATATTTCCACACACATAGTTTGTTTAACCAAACTGCACCTTAAACTATATGTGGCATGTTACAGAATGAGAAACTTATGTAAGGACATGATAATTTTTTGTATTCAAAAGTAGTCAGGTGGGTACATATGGCTACGCTATTCTTACATTTAAAGCATGCAATGCCCCAAGCGCAGAAGGTTGATCCACGAAGACGGCGAACCCAAATGGCTGTTTAACACCCAAATAGTGAATTAAAGACGATACAAATATAGAGAGATATGAAAACAACTGCAAGTGAATAAAAGAGGCATATAATAGCTACCTAAAATACGAAAATAGAAGTCCCAAAAGCGAACGTATAAGCATATACATTTATTAGCCAGTTGAAAGCAGAATCAGTCAGAATATGATCAAAAGATTCAACATAAGGAATGTTTGATGAATGGATTTTAATTCCCAACACAAAACCATAGTCTTTCTTTCAACCAATATGATCTGAATGATAGAGAACAAGATGTTCTATCCATTCACAAAATAATTAAGTTTCCATCTTCATAAGAGAGCCAGCACTTTACAAATACAAAACCAATATGCAATTGGTTACAACCTTACAACCAACATTGCATATTTAAAACAAATTTTATGGAGTTCAATGTAGTTATCGATTCTTTCTCTTAAACAAGCTGCCCATCAACATCAAATATGAAGTTGGAAGAAGATTTGATTCGCATAGTAAATGGTGGTTCAAGAATTATAAGGGTACAATGCAATTGTAGTAGCCGACTCTCGCATTTTTGTTCTCTAAAATATCTTCTTTCTAATTGCCCACAAAATTCCACCTGATCATCCAATGATCCCAGTTTTTCACCTTCAAAAATGCTTTTAACATAAAAAAATTAAACAACAATCGTTTCAACAATGCATTTTCGATTTTCAATTTACCGGCAACTAACTAAAGCAAAATGCAAACCTGTGTTTGTGTTGCACTGGGGCTACGAAGGTGACAAGATTCATATCCCGGGAACTCACGAAAAAGATTATAAATCTCACGAGGCTTGACGTCCTCGGGAAGTCCCGCAATGAATAGCGTTCGAACCTCATCTTGAAACGACGGCGTATACAATGGTGGTGCACAATAAGTGAAAGGGGGCGGCTGGTGAGGGTGGTGGTACTGGTGTTGTAATTGAGGAACGGCGGCAGGAGGAGGTTGCGCCGCTCCGGGAGGAGGACGTTGATAGTAGGAGTATTGGGTGGTGTGAAGTCCCGGCGATGGTGGGTAGTAAGCTGCCATATCGTCCATTTTCCGTCCTCCGAGCCCTAATTTTTCTTTTTCTTCCCAATTTGTGTTTTACAGTTTTACAAGAGGACTGGCCTTCATAGAAATATTATGTTTATTTCAGTTTTTCATTTTGTAAATGGTACATATATAGTCCTTTATGTTTCAAGAATTTCAATTACGGTCCCTAAATTATATTCATTGAAATATCATGGTTAAGACTTTGCATTGTGCCTTTAACCTATGGTAAATGGGGCCGGTCATCATGTAATATGTCCTAAAGGTAACAAGTTCCTCTCGAAAAAAATCTTATCTTATGAGTCATTTACTAAACGCTTATCCGGTAAGTGCTTATTAGGTAAAAAAATTTAGCGGATGAACATGGCAATGGTCAAAAATCTTACCCGGTAATAGCAATGATAAAGATGGAGAGTCTTACTCGGTAAGTGAGGGTGACGACTCTTACCCGGGTAAGTGCTTACCGGGTAAATTGTTGTATATGATACCATTTTGATGTACTACAATCTTACCCGGTAAAATAAATTATAGTGCTCACTCCTAATGGTAAGCATTTATGTAAACGACCTCTTAATCAGTTATAACCAATCGTTGAGGTCTGGTCTTTTAAATAAAGTTTATCCTTTTTTTAAAGATTTTGTTTCAGATTAACTTATTAGACATTTATTGACGTAACATATTTTAAAATACTTAGTTTACTCTAATCGAATATTGAATTTGCCAAAAACTAAAACGCAAGAAAATCGGGCTTTAGAACATGAAAGATTGCTTGATTTGAGTTTTGATTTATATGGATACATCATCAACTCAAACACTTGCTTCTACTCATGTAAAAGGGCAAAATGGTCAAAAGACGGTAAGATTCTGGTACTTGGCCACATAACCATGTCTGCTAACTGATCTTAACTGGTCCAACTTAAAAAGTCGTAACTGTGATAACCAATCAGACTTTCGGTAACAGGGTGTGAGCTTTCTTATAATCAATCTTGATTTCGAGGTCCAAGCCTGGCCGCCCGCCCACCTCAATGGTGTAACACCCATAAAACTTTAGAAACATTATGTTTTAAAAAGATTCTGGAACCTCCTAAAGTTTTGCTTCTAAGGTTGGTTTTTAGTGCTTGTTTAGTGTTCAAAATAACATCGGGTTTTTTCTTTTTTTGAAAGTTTCAGGATTCGCTGTGGAATTAGAGGCCGTTCGGGTAGTCGGGTTCCCTTCTAGGCGACTAAACCCGTGCCAAAGGCGCCTAAGCCTCTGTTTGGCTGTGGGTCGTTGTGAGGAAACAGTGTAGAATGTGTGTATGATGCGGTTTTAGCCGCATGCACACCCCGGTTGTATGTGTGCGTGGTGTGGGAAGGTCGAGCGGTTTAAGGCGCGCCATAACCCGCGCTGAGCTCCAACTCTTCTTAGCTCGATTTCCAGCCCCATTTTCATTAAGTTCCTCATTCTAGTGGTGTGGTAGCCAAGCAGGTCTCCGGTCCTTGTAGAAAGAGCTTAGGGAGCATTTTTGGGACACCATGCAATGTTTTAGTCTTTTGATGGTTCGAGTCTAGTTCTGTAAGGATTAGAATAGGGGGTTGTTAACCTCAAAACAATTTATTTTACAATTGTAATTTAACTGGTATATATTGTTCTCACCAAAGGTTCTGGATCCGTCAATGAAAACAATGGCACTTAATAGCAGTGGTGAAAAGAAAAAAATGATCTATTCTATTCATACCCCCTCTTATAGAGGGTATGAATGACAACCCCAAAAAAGAACAGTGCACCAATTAGAATCTATCTTGCTCCTACTAAGTCAGATCAATACATGTCACTATTCAAAAACTCGTTACTTGTAATAACTTAATAACTTGACATCTATATATCAATAATTAAACGATATATTGCTTATAATTTAGTGATAATTAAATATTTGTTACACCAGTTGAGAAAGAAAAAAAAGCATAATTGTGCATTAAATAGGAACCAATTAAAGTGCACTTTGCTCCATCACCATCCAAAAACTGGTTTCATATATTTAATTTGTTTCAAAATAAATATCCATTTTTCAAAAGCAAGTGTTTTAGTTCTACCTTTAATTATAAGTCGGAGATATAGTTCCCATGGTAAAATTGTCATTTATTTAAAAGTAAATTACATTTTTAATCCCCATGGTTTGTTAACAATTTCTATTTTCATCCTTATGTTTTTAAAATTACAATTTTCATCCCTACAATTTATAATTCATTACCATTTTCATCTTTATGATTTAAAATTTATAACTTTTTTTTTCTTATGGTTTACAATTTATTTCTATTTTAGTCCTTCAATAGAAATGAACTGTAAACCATAGAAATGAAAACCAAAAATTTAAAACAACGAGGACAAAATCTGCAAATTTTTAACAAACCACAAGGACAAAGAACATAATTTGCTCTTTATTTAATTAAAAAGTATAATAATTACAAATTTCTAAAACCATAAGCATTTCTATCATGAACACTTATTTTGGCACACAAATTTAACATATAATGACCATTTATATAGAAGATTTATAATAGATCAGCCATAAGTTCATAAACAAAAAATGCATCCAATGACTAAATTGCAGTTGCATTATTAAGGAAATCCTCACCCCAAAAGTAGTGTTGCAGGATTGTGTTTTCATTTCATATATATATATATATATATATATAACCACAGGAACCTGAAGAACCACACCAGATAAAACAAAGGTTTTTGCCATCTCTATTGGCAAGAAATCATCAACTAACATCTTTCATCCATCAGCTGATTAATCTTGTTTTTTTTTTGGTTCCCAAATAAGTTAAATCCAAGAGTCAAAGAAAATCATCAAACGATCCATTGAGATGGCCTACACGAAATTAAACCAAATGATATAGCAAACCGTGGTTTGCTTCTAAACGAGAGGCGGATACTGCTTGGCTTGCTGACGGACTCTTCTCTTGTATTCCACCGTATCCTGCACACATATTTGCGTGAATCAGAATTAAGACAACACCAAGTGGGCGTTTGGTTTGATGGAATGATTTTAAGGGATTTGGATTAGGAAGGTGTTTGGATTTCGTGCCAGGGGGTGTTTGGTTTGATGGAATTATTGAGTATTACAAAACAAATGTTTTTAACAGATTTTAGAACATTATTACATACAAATCCTACGAAATCCAGTGAAATACCAACCATCCCCATGGATTTCAAAATCCTATGTTTGTGGGATTTCATATCCAGGACATCTTTCAGATCAAACATGGAATTGGAATGGAATTCAATACCAATTCCCTCCAAATCCAATCCTACAAACCAAACGGGAATAGTTACTGACAGTCTCTTACTGGGAATGAGACGCCGGTAAGAGGCGAGGTTGTTTACCATACACCCTGACTGACAAATGATGCTTACTCGGTAAGGAAGGAAAACCCCTCTTAGTCAGTCAGCGCTTACTCGGACCAAAACCCTAACTTGACCATTTGTTTATACCATTTTCGTTTTGTGGGTCTCATTTATACGTTGTTATGAGAATGAATGTCATCGTGGGTCCCATTTACTCGATGCGAGGAGAAATGAAGATGAAGCACAGGTCCATGCTTTTCTGCAATGAACTATGCAGGACGGAGGAAAGCATTATACTCCTCCGTCCAAAAAGAAGTGTCCACATTTCTATTTTAGTTTGTCCCAAAATAAGCGTCCACTTTCAAAAGTAAGTGTCCTTTTTCCAATTCTAACCTTAATTATGAGATGGAGAAATTCGTTACTCCCTATATTATTAAGGGTAAAATCGTCATTTAACTGATTAAAAAGTGTAACAGTTACAAGTTTTTAAAACCATGTGCCTTTCTCATCATGGAGGGAGTAAGCCCAACGTTTTTTTCAGGGCCTGGTTAAAGCCCAGCCTGGAAAGCCGAAAAAAGCT
The DNA here is from genome assembly GCF_001531365.2 of Cynara cardunculus var. scolymus. NCBI lineage: Eukaryota > Viridiplantae > Streptophyta > Magnoliopsida > Asterales > Asteraceae > Cynara > Cynara cardunculus. Next base: position 33,904,552 of record NC_037532.1, read on the forward strand.
CGACCACACCATCTCTCGACCCCCAAAGCCTGCCCGGCCCAAAAAATCCTGGGCTTTTTTTGGTTTACTGAAAACGGGCTTAGAAGACCCGGGCCTTGTGCATCTCTATTCCCAACTTCCCGGCTTATGCACATATAACTCGGAATATTAACAAGTATACCAGATAAAATAGCATGAATACCTGGATAAAGAGGTGATATCCATCGGTCTGAGCAGGATCAGCAGGGTTGGGAGAGTCCAACAGGTCCTGGATGCCCACTAGAATTTGTTTAACCGTTATTGCTGGCCTCCAACCCTAGAGCAACACATACATATAGTTTATAATAGAAAAATGGATATTTACATGTGATATCTTAGTAAGGAGATGTGAGCATTTACACTGTCTTCATTAAGGATCGACAAACAAACAGTTCCGGAAGGGTAAACGTTGGGATGGAAGAACCCCTGAGGAAATTTGCACTTCGGTGGTTTGCTTGGATAATCCTCGGTGAAGTGGAGGGTGAGGGGGTAATAGCCGCCCTCCCAGTCAGTCTGCAACGGCAAGCTATAATAAACGCCCACAAAATCATAGATTCATAGTGAAAGAAATTTTCTAAAACAAGCCAAGAAGATTTCTTCACTACAATTATAACACAACATGGTTTATCAACAAAATGAAAAAATATATCCATGGTTTTATAAACGGTTGAGGCGTATGCCTCGAGGCGATGTATTCCAAAACCAATTCTGAGGTGTGGTTGGGGAATTTCAGATTGTTAATAAATGAAACCCTAAAAACACTTCTACGTCTCCTCTCCTTTTCCTCCCTTGTACACGAAAAACATCTTTTGAGCATCTATTGCTAAGTGTCATATATGGATAAAGATGTGTTATTAATCAAAATCTAAATATAAAACAATCAAAATTGGGTGAAATCAATGCTTCAGAGATTTTTTTAAGATAGTGGGTTTATTTATGAGATCTGGGTCATTTAAGTAGCTAAGAACCAATGGGATTAGTTTGGTACAATATTAGGAATTGAAAGTAGAAAATAACATTGACCCAAATTTGTGTAACTTGAAGTTCTGACGATTGTTAAAGGTTACCAGTTATTCATTATTGCCCGAGGATGGGGACCACAACAGCGACCAACTTAACCAGTTACCACACTAGGAGATAGCTCAGGACTGGTTATAACCGATCTTAGGACCGTTTAAGGCCCCCTTTTTTATCATCACTAGTGCTATCATCAAATACAAAATTAAAATTCTTATCGTCCCTTTTTCACTTATTGAGGTTACCATAATCCCCCTACTCTCTGGTTGTATTAAGACTACAACTTTCACTGTTTTACATATTTTCTGCTTATAGAATCATTTTACTTTCAAAGGTCATAACCCTATTCACATATCTTATCTTAAATCTTGCCTTCGGTGCTCATGGAAACCATATTTCTCCCCAGATTACGTCATTACCACCGACTTTCAACTTAGCTTATTTGTCATATAATCTTTTTAACATTGTTTTTTTTTTAAGTATATAATATTTATATACGGCAAATAGAACAAATAAACTCACACACCCTCCTCACCTTTGGTGAGGTTTGAACCCTTGACCTCCTAGAAGGCCAAGGACTCACATACCGCTAGGCCAAAGGCCCTTTGGTATCTTTTTAACATTGTTTTAATCAACAAGTCAAAGATTTATCAATTTCCCATTTATTGCCCTTTAAAATTCTTTCTTTAATTGTTAACACAACCATATCATTCCCGCTTAATTGCTCAAACTAGTATAATTTAACTCTCGGAATATGATTCTTTTACCATAAAGTGGTGACGTACGTATTAACCTGATATCCATTAAAAAGAACAAAATCCTGCTTAGAATCTATTACATTCTCTAATAAAAGTCCCGACTTTCACCATGTATAAAACTATTACAGAACGTCATACCTATTTGCTAAGTAGTTGTATAGCACAACCATCCATCATGATTGCATACAGCCAATACATGTCAGCGACCTTCACTAATATTTCAGCAATGATTACTTTACCATGATGGTTCGACAATGATTGCTTTACCACAAAGCAACGAAGCTTGAATTTTGTGGTCCCAGCCATCAATGCTTTTAGAATGAATATAATTGTTCTTTCATCCAATAACTTAAATATTGAAATCAATTCAATATATTTTTATTATTAAATATGATATCTTAGAATCATTGTCTTAGGCTTAATGCCACAGTTTTTTATCTCAACTTCTCAAGCAACATCGAAGTAATATGAGAGCCTTGTTATCCTCCCCCCATATGATTTCTTATTGCAATATTCTTATGAAAACTTTAGACTATACCATTGTGTATTGCAGAAAAACTAAATGCACTGAACTAACTTCGAGCCAATGGGAGTTGCACGAAGACAACAAAATTACCTCGAGAATGATCTAGATAGAAAAAAACTGATAGAAAGAGTTGCTAAAGTTCAAGCCATGGTTGGGAGAAAATTCACCAATACGATTAAACCCAAACATCCTGCAGCTTCATAGGCACATAAAATGACGTTCAGTATCTACCTATTCGCCCCCCTACTCATGTTACCTTCAAACTTGAAAACTGGGTTCAAATATTTTTCTACAATAAACTATTTCTTTCTCTCATTTTCACCACTCTTTCCATTAATATACAGATTCCAACGCTTAAATGCTGACAAGAATTTTCATGAGCAAATGCAAGAAAGGTCTCGTTATAAAAAACAAAGATACGCAACATATGACCATTCTGTGATTTAATAGTCTTAAACAAATTTCACATCCACTAACCCTCATGGGATCCATAGTTTTGAATATAGCATCATGGATCAAGATAGATAATTGGAGGCTGTAGACTCATAAACCAGGGTCCAGGAACGTCAGAAACAATAGATAATATGAACAGACCAAGTTACCATCAAAATAACTACTTCTAATCTAAATCGAAAAAGATTAGTGAATATTGTGAAATTTAGTAGCCTGCAAGCAGCAACAGATTTCTCAAAGTACTACAAGCAATCATCAATCTATGTGATCATATCATCAAACGATAAGATTTACAACCTCACAAATCTTGAAGTAATACTCTCTCACTCACCAAATACATACACATAGTAGCACATGCAAGCCAGAAACTAAGAATTAAGTCTAAAAAGGCATAAACATTTCATAAAATTCACACAGATTACTTGAGCCAAGTTGGCATAAACATTAAGCAATTTCTACTACAGACCAGCAAACTGAAATAACATGGAGATTCATAGATCATAACAACCAATAAGAGATAACAACTGATTTCCAGACTTCCGGTCCCATGAGAGGCATAATCAACATAATTTCTCTGATCAACAAAAAACAAATCAAAGAATGAGACATGCCGAGAACTTACCCCAGCCTTACCGGGGATGGTACACTGCCAAATCATCAAATTCACTGAACCATCAGGAAGAGTCTCAGGCTTCGCAACAAAACCCTAGTTAATAAAATAAAATCAAACCCAAATCCCAAAAATCATCAGCAATTACACCTAATCATACATCCAGGTTATGCAAATACAAGATACATATACATATACACACACATAAGGATTAGAAAGAGAAAGGGGTAGAAAACGAACATGGGGATGATTCTTTCGCCATGCTTTTCGTTCCTCGGTGAGACGGCCACGAGCAATACCACCAGACATGGTTTATAAGTTTTCCGATGGGTCTGCCGATCTGTGCGTAGATTTTGTGGGTAGGAGGAAAGATTTGCAGCCTCTAGAAGTCTGCAGCTACCTTTATTATGACGAAGAAGACGAAAGTCTGACTTGGGAGCAGTCGACCTTTTTCTCTTTACGATTTATTCCTCCCCCAACAATACCACGATTATCAAAGATAAGCTCGAATATTTCTTCATTTTTTTAACCATCAAAATACTCGTTTTCATTTTTAATGTATAAAAAAAACATTTTAACAAAATTAATAATAAATATAATATCGATAGGTGTCGTTTACCAAACGCTTACTGGATAAAGTGTCATTTACCTTCTAGGAGAACATGACAATGACCTGAAATCTTATCTAATAAGAGCCGTAACAAAGACCAAGACTATTACAAAGTAAGTGAAGGAGAAGATTTTTATCCAGTAAACATATACTGGTAAAAAAAGTTGCTTACCAATAATTCATTTTGATGGTCGAAAATGTTACCCTATAAGATAAATGAGAATGATGCTCTTGCGGATGAGTGCTTACCCCTTTGCTTTTATCGGGTTAGTATGACAAGGACTAGAGATGCACAAAAAATCTCGAGCCCGAAGCCCCATGCCTAAGCTAAAAAAGCCTAAAAAAGTTCGATTAAACCCTAAAATAAAAATGGGTCTGAAAAACCCCCAATTGGGCCCTTTTTCAACCTCGAATCCCCAAACATTTTTTGGTCACTGAAAACGTGCTTAGAAGGCCCTGAGCATTGTGCATCTCTAGAAAGGACTGATAATATACTCTGGTAAGTAAAGGAGATGACTCTTACCCGGTTTGTGATTATTTGATGAGAGGTGTTTACCAACAATCCATTTTGATGATCTAAAATGTAGCCCGATAAGGTAAGTGAATCTGGAAATTACAATTCATTTATCTCATCTTTAAAACAAGAAACTATTACACTCCATCCCAACACAATGGTTGTCGCCACCACCACCATCACCGTCACCATAGTCATCCACACCGCCACTACTACCATCATTGCCACCACCATTACTGTCTACACCCTATTCAGTGAACCAACACACATATTCAAATTCTTGTCAACCAAACACATAGTCAAACCTAATTAAATTTCATTCCAGCCCCTTTGATACAGTCCAATTCTGAACAGATTCATTTTTTTGTGAACTAAACGTCACCTTAATATTTAGCCAATAGCCCGTCCGTTAAAACAAATGATCTCCTAAAAAAACTCATTTTTGTTAAATTCATCTTTTTCCCATTAAATTTATCGTTGTTTCTTGTATTCGAAAAATACAATTTTTTATTTAAGATTTATTTACACGAGTTAATAATCAGTAGAAAAATATTGACGATATCGGTTTTGTTTTATACTTTTATATTTATTTTCATCTTCAAAATGGTATTTTTAATTTTAAATTATTAACTAAATATTACATTAAGTTGTATAATTAGAAATTTTATGAATTGACGATGGAAGTATTCAAATCAAGCGTGAAAACCAAGCTATTCTACGTGTGATGTCACCGGGGCCAACGACATTATGACCCCAATCTACAAATATGAATCTTTTAGATAGTTGACAATTTGGGCATTGGAACCCTACCTCGTCATTTAATATCGTTTTATTTCCACATGTTAATATTCAAATGCTCGAGTACAAATGGAAAATAACGGATATTAAACTTGTATGGACTTTCGATGATTCATCAATTTGTCAGGGTTGATAATGGACGATATAAATATAAGCCAAAACGAGTCGGTCATGGTTGACTTGTAAATGTTTTATGCATAGAAAATATATAAATAATTAATGCATTAAATATTATTACAAAACTGTACTATCAAAACAATTATTTAATCTATATTTTATTATAAAACATTTGATAAAGAATTTTAAAAATCATTTTTTATACATGAAATAATGTTTATTGATGCATATCACTTAAATTCACGATTACAAGTAAATTGTGCATAAGTACAACTTATTAAAGTTTCATTTTGAATTCGTGTAACTAAGTGCAGATAAATATAATCAAATACAGGATGAATATTTTATTTTAAATATAAAAAATCTAAAATATAATTAGGATAATCATTATGTTATAAC
>NC_037532.1:33910486-33914183 GCF_001531365.2 Cynara cardunculus var. scolymus
ATAAAAAAAATTTAAATAGTTAATTTAATACTAATATCAATATATATATATTTTTTAAATTTTATAATATCTTCAAATTTGTATTTTATTTAAAATAAAAACGTTATCGTTTTCTCAAAACCACATAATATTGTATTATAACATCGATAAATAACAAAATAAAATGAAACATTAAAGTCGAGATGTATTCCACTACATTACGTGAGTACCCTTCTATTTGTTTTTAATGAAACAATTTATGTTTGATTTTAGAGGCTTTTAACCCAGTCAATTTATTTGTTAGGTTACATTTGTAGCTAAGGGGCTGTTTGGCAGTTGCTGAATGGTTTTGTGCAGAATCATTAAGTGGTCAGAATGATTAAGAAACTCTCATGATATAGTGTCAAATGAAATATAATTGTTTGATAATTGTTTACAATGAAATTAGGGCTCTTAATGATTAAGGGAGACTCATGATACAAAATCATTCAGAGGGTTTTAGAACCATTAAGAGACAGACTTTTTTTTTTTGTCAAACAAGATTCACCTCTTAACGATTCAGAGATTGTCTCTTAATGGAACTATTAAGACGTAAACAAACAACCCCTAAGTTTTTAAAATCTACTCATTTAACTCATAAAAATAAAATATATATTAACAAATTTTTATGAGAATATAATGAAAAATAGTACTTCTAAATTTTTGGGTTTAATTTCCCTTGTCTAATATTAATAGCATATATAAATTCAATAAAATAATATGTATATAAGTAATGTATTTTATGAGTCAGGTTCAAACGAGAAGTTAAACATTTTATGAGAAGGCGAGAAGTTTCAATGTCATATATGATTACACGTATGATAGACAACCTTAATCATATATATGATTAAACACATGTTGTACTGACTAATATATGATTAAACACACCAAAATAAGTGTAACCATATATGATATTGAAACTTCTTGCTGTCTCGCAAAATATTTAACTCTATTCAATGATCATTCCTCTAAATTTTATAATATGTTTTATATATATGTGTGCGCATCGAGATACATCTTGATTTCACTGTTCCGTTTTATTCCCTTTTTATGTCGATATAATACGGTTTTATGTGGTTTTGAGAAAACGATAATGTTTTTATTTTTGAATAAAATATAAATTTTAAAATATTATAAAAAATTTAAAAAAATATATCGATATCAGTATCAAATTAATCTTTCTAAAAGTTATTGTGTTTGGTGTAATTTCCTTAATTCAATTTTTTTATTTATAATTTAATTTAGATTTAATAATATAATTTTTATAAAAATAATAATTAAGTATTATGTTAGAATTTAATGATTATTCTAATTATATTTTATATTTTTTATATTAATGAGATGTTTATCTTGTATTTGATTATGTTTATCTATAGTTAATTACAAAAATTCAAAGATAGAGCTTTAATAAGTTGTACTTAAGCATAATCTACTTGTAATCTTGAATTTTAAATAATATGCATCAATAAAACAGTACTTCATGTATAGAAAGTAGTTTTTAAGAATTTGTCAAATGCTTTATAATATAGTGTATATATATATATATATATATATATATATATATATATATATATATATATATATATATATGAACCTAATCATATGAAAAATCTCATATATTGTGATAACAGTGAGAACTACTACCTAAGTTATTGCTTAACATGGTTTTTTTTTCCATTTAAAGCTAAAATTTAATATATTGACTAATACATATTTGTTTATTTTATATGTATTTGATTCACAATATGAAATTTTTAATTGTATTTTTTGTTTCATAAACACATAAAAAATATTCGCATTGTAAAATAAATGTATGTAAAAGAAACACATTGTGAAACAAATAAATATTAATCAATACACTAAATCTAAGTCGTATATGGAAAAAAATGATATTAAATTATATGATACATTGATTCTCAAAGTTTTCATAATAAATAAATAAATATATATATATATATATATATATATATATATATATATATACTAGTTGTCTACCCGCGCAATGCGGCGGGATGTAAAAAGTTCATTAAGGGTGCGTTTGGTATGCAGATTACATGGGACAAGACGGCAACCAAAACTACAAATCAATCAGTAAAAGGTGCAAATCAAAACTACAAATCAATCGGCAACCAAATGCAATTATAAAGTTACAGTCAACTTCAACCCTTTGGCAATTTTTCACATCCTATTCATATTACACAGCCAATTTGATCCAATTGCAACATGACCATTAAATAAATATCAAAGGTAAATGTTGAAAACTAACCGAAGGAAAAGACCGAAAAAAAAACTTATATAAACAGATAAACCCTCACCACTAAAAATGAGAAAGAAAACATGACCTAATAACACAACCTGAAAAAAATTCCACTCATCAAACCCCTCTCAAATCCAACTCTATTGCTATGCCGCTCGTTTGTAAGCTTACCTTTTAATCCCGGCGCCAACCCACGCTTGTTTGTATCATTGCCTGCTTCTAATATAAACCATTTTACAGTTTGTTGACAATGGGCTTGTATTTGATGATATTCTGTTCAAAGTTTTTTACAGCAAACCAGCGAGCATAGCCCCCGGGTCTGATGYTGCAATGGYTRGAGTAGTTGGYTGAGCCACARGTGCAGGAGGTTTTGCAGCTGTAGGAATGCTAACTAATTGTTCCTTGATGAATTCCTTCAACCTGTTTACACATGTAGTTACATTATGTCTCCATGTGTACACACTTATCCTTTGGTTAAAATGACCTTCTGGCAGGGGTTTTTTTCAAAATAACCAAGAGCTGCAAAAACCGCCTTACAATATTCTAAATTTAGAAGAATTATCATGGAGAAAGAGAACCAATCAAATCAACAAAATTGTAGATCATATAACAAGTGAAAGAAAGCACRRCATTTCAAGATCAAGTTTAAAATTCAACTGCAAACACCGTATGAATATKAAATATGTTTAAGCGAAACTTGAGCTTGGTGGTRCGCCTCCTCCATAACTGCCACCTCCACGACCAAAGCTCGGCCTTCCACCARGACCCTGCACAGCAAGTTTCAGTACACTACAGGTTAGACAACCATGAATGAACCCATCAACACATATAACAAATACATTCAGTAACAGTTGATAACTGAGCCATCATTTAAGAACCACATTCAGATAGCAARAWAATAGTAGCCCATCATCGMAATATGATAMATATACAAAATTTGCTCTTCAAACATATCATCCCTGTCCTTTTTAGAAAGTAATACTGTTCCAAGAAAATTGTCCTATGATTGCAAACAAAAAACCTTCATTTTTATGGTAACAACCCAGTAAAGAGGTTAGTTATTTCCAACTTCAAAGCTTTTAAAAGAAAGGACATCTTCAGTTTTATGTTGTTAAATCTGTCATCAATTATATGAAAGAAAATGATATGTATTAGTTACATTCCATGATCAAAGATGCACCAACAACAATATGATTGCAATCTCAATTATGCAGTAGAAAAAAAGGCTCATCTTCAATTATGTTTTGAAAACCATCTTCTTGATGTTCACATAAGAATTGCAATCTCGATCTAGCAGATACCATTCAGCTCAATAGTACAAAAACAGAACCCATCAAGTCTCGCTGCCTACACTTACCGCCACCATCATATTTATTCTACCTAAATTAGTAATCAACACCACTCAATCTTGTGTCATTATAC
>NC_037532.1:33914283-33915432 GCF_001531365.2 Cynara cardunculus var. scolymus
GGGGAAGACGGCGACCATGGAACCGACGAAGGAGGGGGGGAAGACGGCGACCATGGAGGGGGAGACAACCAGAGAAAAAGATGGAGAGGCTGTCGGTGGGGGGAGAAGGCTGGATTATCCTCGTGGGAGAAGACCGCTGGGAGGGAGAGGGGGAGGGAAGGAGACGAACTGGAGAAGATGGAGACGCATCTGGTAAAGGGAGCAGGTAAAGGGTAAAGTGGGAAGAATTGTCATCTGAATGGGTGAGTGATGTAGTAGATGCAAAATGATTAAGAGCCTTATGTAACCATTAAGAGGCTCTTTTTTTTTTGCCAAACAGCCCAAACCTCTGACCGATTAAGAGGTTCCCTCTTAATGTCACCATTAAGAGGGAAACAAACAGCCCCTTAGTAAAAGTAACTTAACTTATTTTTTAGGTATATGTTTAAAAGCACATAAGATAGTTTATTTAAAAGTTATTTGGAGTAGCGTTTTGGTAGCTTATTGTCATATTTTTCACTTATAAACCTTATTAATATTAAGTATTATTTATTATTATTAATTGTTAATAAAATTTAAATATTATAAATATTAATTATATATTATATATTAATATTATTTAATAAATATTTACGATAAATATTATTCATATCAATTACTTTTATATTATTTTTTTAATTATTATTCAATATATTTAGTTATCAAAATATAAATATAACAATTTTAACAACATTTAGATAATATAAAAATTAAACTTATAATTATTTTGTTTAATAGTTAATAGAAAAATAAATTAATTAAAATAACCATTTTTACCGACTGGTTTAATCTTTTAGCTATTTCTTTATAAGATTTATCAAAATATCTCTAGGTCCGCAATTTTTTTTAAAAAAAAGCGGACGTAGGTGAAAAATATAAAAATATTTTGTCATTTCGTTGGGTCTGCAATTGGAGACGTGTGTTTTGCGAACCTCTGACTATTTTGTAAACTTGGAGAAAAAATAACTATAATGCGAAACCAACTCTGAAAAATGGTAATTTTAATAAATTTTCCTGATAAAAATGTATTAAATAATTTAAATAAAATATTTAGTTGTTAAATATATATATTTTTTAAAAGTATTAATTAATTAAGATGAGGTATACTATTTTTATTTTTGTTCATATTAT
>NC_037532.1:33915652-33936122 GCF_001531365.2 Cynara cardunculus var. scolymus
AATCAATATTATTTTCTCAATATATTACATTTTTTTAATTTTTTTTACCATATTGTTTGTATTAACTAATATATTATATTATTACGGATTTGTTTTAATTGTATTTAAAAGAGTAAATTACGTTTTTAGTCCCTTTGGTTTGTTAAAAATTTCTTTTTTCATTCTCATGGTTTTGAAATTACAATTTTCATCCGTATGATTTAAACTTTATTGCTTCTTTTGTCCCTATATTTTACAATTCAATTTTATTTTAGTTTTTTATACTTAAAAGTAGTGTTTTAGCCCCATGAATGAAAATAGAGATGAATTACAAACTCCATGGACGAAAAACGTAATTTACTCTATTTTAAAATACTATAATTGATTAACTTTTCAAAATTTCATTTTTGATTATTTTACATCTTTATCAGTCAGTTTTGTCAAACATGATTTATTCATCAGGTAGTTTATCAACTATTAGTTACCTTATCGTCCACCAATTAACTTATCAGCTAGTTTGACAAACATAACCTAAACTCCAACGGTGGTTTTTTTTTCTTCTTTAATCATCAATATTTATTATTTTTGGCTTCGTAGTCAATTCTTTTTAGTTTTTAAACAATTTATAAATATGCATCTTTTACTATTTACCATTTACATAGTCAATAACATTTTTATAGTGTTTTTTCATTTACAACCATTTTATAAAAATATTATTACATTAAAATAATATTTATAATGTCATTTCTTAAAAATCTACTATATCACAACTCAAAACTCCATCTCAAGGGTTGTTTGTTTACTTCTTAATAGTTCTATTAAGAGGCAATCTCTGAATAATTAAGAGGTGAATGTTGTTTGACAAAAAAAAAGTCTGCCTCTTGATGGTTCTAAAATCCTCTGAATTATTTTGTATCATGAGTCTCCCTTAATCATTCAGCGCCCTAATTTGATTATAAACAATTACTAAACAATTATATTTCATTTTACACTATATCATGAGAGTCTTTTAATCATTCTAACCACTTAATCATTGTGCACCAAACCATTCAGCAACTGCCAAACAACCCCTTACTAGACTTACCAAGATTAATCGCAATTTTCATATTAACATCTTGTTTGAATATTTTCAATCTACAAGTTGGCTTCACTTGTAGATTGAAAAGAGGGAGACAAGGAACGAGAGCTTTACCTGGTAAGTGATGACGACGACTTTTACTATGGTAAACGCTTACTAGGTAAATTGTTGCAAATGATGTCGTTTTGGTGGATTAAAGTTTTACCCGGTATGTAAATAATAGTGTTAAATTTTACGGGTAAACGTTTATCGAGTAAGGAGCTGTTTACCAAATGCTTACTCGGGTAAGTGAACATCAAGTCACATTATCTTATCAGATGAATATAGTATGGACCAAAAATCTTACCAGGTAATAGCGAGACAAGTACCAAGAGTCTTATCCGGTAAGTGAGGGCGACGACTCTTACTATGGTAAGCGCTTATCGGGTAAATTGTTGCATACGATATCATTTTGGTGAATTAAAATTTTACTCGATAAGTAAATTATAGTGTTAAATTTTACCGATAAGCGTTTACCGGATAAGTGTTTGGTAAACGGCCCCTAAGTGTTTAGTAAACGGCCCCTTATCTACTCTATAAACTCACGTAGATACATGAAATAGTTCACAAAATTGGTGGTTGAGGCAAAGTAGAACGCATGATAAAAAAAAAAAACTATTAACCTAGATATCCAACCCGCTATGCGAATCGACTAATCTCAGGGCGACCACCTGTTTTGCAGATAGTCCGGAGTCACCGCATTTGAACCTCCGTAGCCACAAGGGGATTTTTATTCCTCCTTGGATTTGAACCTGGTACCTCCTGATACTTTTAACATTTGGAGCCAAGCCCAAACCAATCAGGCACCACCCTTATGGTTCGCATGATAACTTTAGACATAAAAGATTTCAATTTAGTAAAAAAGAATTATATTTTACACTCTTATAGTTAGTTACTAATCGTATATTAACTAAAATATATAGAAAAAATATTTAATAATATAAGATTAAATACAAAACTATTCAACGTTGGCTCATTTTGAATGTACTGACGAGACGATTAGTAATGACGTAGTTTGTAAAAAGAAACATATTTTTTTCATGTACTTTAGTTAATATGCAATTATGTGTGTTAATATAATAAATATGTAAAATCAAAATTGAAAAAGTAAGAGATATAAAATACATTAAATAATTACTTATAAATGTATAAAATGTAAAAAGAAATTACTCTTTACGCAAAAACCCTTTCCACGTAAAGATTTTTCTTTTTACGTAAAAATGTATTTTTAAATTTTTTTTTATTTGAAAATATACTTTAAGCAAAAACCACCATTCTGCTTAAAGTTTAAGTGTAAACTTTGACTATTTAAGAAAAAATGGTTCCTAAAATAGCTAAAAAGTGAAATCACTTTGGGCAAATAGCTATTTGAGTAGATTTTCCATAATAACCACGTTGTAACTTATTGATAAAAATGGATTTTTGGCATGTCATGTATGACATGGTAGTAGTAATATGGATCAAGATATGAATTATCCTTTTTATATGATGGGATTGATGTCTCCAGATCCTTTAATGCAATTCTATTAAAAAGAATTAGAAAGGTACTCGTGCGATTCAGCAAAATATATCTCGATTTCAATATTTCATTTTTATTTTTTTGGTCTCTATCGATGTTATAATACGAATTTATGTGGTTTTGATCAAACAATACTGTTTTATTTAACAAAATATAAATTTAAAGATATCATAAAAAATAAAAATATATAAAAGTTCTCATTTTTTGTATAATTTCTTGAATTTAATTTTTTATTATTAGATTTAATGACGAAGTAATTTATTTTTGTTTTAATAATATAATATTTATAAGAATAATAACTAAGTATTATGTTAGAACTCAATAATTATCTTAATTATATTTTAGATTTTATATTTAAAATAAGAATTTTATCACGTATTTGATTATACAATTAGTTACACGAATTCAAACATGAAGCTTAATAAGTTGTACTTACGCACAATTTACTTGTAATCTTGAATTTTAAGTAATATGGATCAGTAAGCAGTTCTTCATGTATAAAAGATGGTTTTTAAGAGTTTTTATCAAATGCTTTACAATATAGTATAGATTATGCATGCTTATATAGTCAGTATTAGATATTGACATATGTTTTGTATGTATATTCGGGAATGAACTTTGATTTTAACAACTCTTTAAATATCCACAAAACCTAATAAAAGAGAACGATTTTAATAAAGTATTCCATAACGACGGTTAGCTTTTCATCATCATGCTCAGCGACACGTGAAGAACAAAGGTGTTTCCTTTCTTGACATAGGTTGTGAAGTACAAAGGCTTTTCATCATCAAGCCTCCCTTCTTACAATATTTAGGAGGAGTTTATCCAACTAAGTACCTGGTAATTAAACGTTTACCGATAAAATTCATTTTAAGAGGTAAGATTCTAGTCCGTTAAAACAACATCGTATGCAACAATTTACCCGATAAGTTCTAACCAGGTAAGAGTTATCACTCTAACTTACCGTGCATGACTTTTGGTCTTTGTCATCGTTTTTACCAGGTAAGATTCTTGTTTTTACTACGTCCATGATAAGATAATGTGACTTAATAATTTGGTAAACGAACGCTTAATCTTCTTATTTGAGTCGATCCGTGTTTAGAGGACTCAAAAAGCAATATTATATTACCATCAGGGTAGCAAGGAAAGGGGTAAATATGGGGGATATCCGGATATGGATGAGGATGGGGATCGAGAGAAAAATATAGCAGGAAAGTTATGAAGGCTTTTTAGCTAAAAACATGGGGAATCAAAATACCCCCATGTGCTCTTTCACCTTTCTGTTGCGATCCCAAATCAAATCATTATGGTTTGGTTGTTGCCAAGTGACAATCAAAAGCTTCACCCCCATTTCCAAAAACTATATTATTTTAGAAATTCCGAAGAAAATTGTTTAAACAATATATCAAGAGGGTGTTTGGGATTGCTTATAGAAACTACTTATTGACTTATTCCGGTGTGACATCGGTAATAAGCATTTTTGAGTGTTTGGATAAATAACTTATACTGGTGTCAAACCGGTAATAAAGAATTTTTAAATAAGTTAAACATTTATGACTTATAATAAGTTGATAAGTGATTTTGTAGAAAAGCATAAGTTGTTTCAAATAAGCACTCACAAACACCCCCTAAACTCTCTTTTAAATAGGAAAAAATAGGAGAAAATTTTAAAAAATCTTCAAAATTAAAAACATTAAAAAAAAACATACATGTTAAAGATGTTTTAAACACTGTCAAACAATCTTGCAATTCCATATTCTGACTGCCATGTTTTTTTTTTCTCTTCAAATAATCCACCCTACCCAAGGATGGTTATTTTTAAAAAATATTCAACAAATCAAGTTTGGTTAAGATTCATCATCATAGAATGAGGTACACAAAACAAAAACTGGTTTTATTTTATGTTTGGTGTAACATTAACTGAGACATGATACGAGTAGAATAAAGTAACATTTATTTTGTCTATTAAGATAGGTGGAATAAAAATAAGAAAAATATGATACCATTGGTAATTACTAAATTACACATGTGAAAATAAAGACCCTAAATATCTTCCACAATACTCTTATCCACCTACCTCACTCTCGCTCCTCCGATCCCATCCAGTCTCATCCCTTTCAATCCAATCCCGTCAAGTCTCGTCTTTAGATATAGGACTAAGAGGTCGTTTACCAAATGTTTATCCGGTAAACGCTTACCCTCGTCATTTACCTTACCAGATGAATATGACAAGTACCCAGAATCTTATTCAGTAAGGGTGATGGCAAGACCAAAAGTTTTACCAGGTAAGTGAGAATGACGACTCTTACTCGGTTAGTGCTTACCAGATAAATTGTTGAATATGTTGCCGTTTAATGGACTAAAATCTTACCCAGTAAGATAAGTTATAATGTTGAATTTTACTATTAAGCACTTATCAAATAAGCATTTGGGTAAACGTCCCCTAAATCATAACTTACATTTGATACCTAGGGAATGTTTGGTTGTTTTTCCAGTAAGTTGTATATGAATAAAGTTGTTTGTGTTAATTAATTTGTCTGTTTAGATTGAGAAAGTTTTTGTTTGAGATGATTTTTTTCACATATGTAATGAACGTGTTTTTTAGTTGGGAAAGTCGAGTTAAAAAAATTTGGTTTTCTACATAAAGTCTTCCTAAAAACTTATTAAATAAATTAATGTAATTAAACCACTATCAAACAGTTATTTATAACTAAATAAAAAAATATAAATCTTATTTAACTTATTAAATTACTAATAAACAATATCTTAATATCCAGTTTTAGATTACAACACTTTTAAAAGTTACAAAATCGTAATCATGCATATTGATATTTTTAATTGTAAAATAATTTTTTTATTACAATATTATATCTATAAAGATATTTTACTTTCAAAATATAATATTATAATAAAATAAAATAAAATCTAAATTTACATCGCTATTTCTTGGATTAATAAGCATTCAATTTTATAAAGAATGTTTATTTCACGCCAATGGATCCACATGGGATATTTAATTTATGCTTTTGCATTCATACACATCTGGCCGTAGCTTACACGGCAAGGCGTCAGTGTTATTTGTAACTCCCCAACCCCACTCCGCATCTCTTTCTCCCCCAAACTCCGGCAATCTCCCCCAAACCACCGCTCTCCGCTACCAACTCCGGCTGCCTCTACCACGTTTAATTAACTAACTTCTATAAAATAAACTAAAAGCTTATCATTTCTACCAACAACTCCGGTGGCTTGAACAGAAACATTGTTAATTTATATAACTGTAGAATTACAAGTTAAATATGGAAAAAAAAGATGTGCTTAAAAAAACACCTACCTGTGTGATGGCATCATTGTTCGTATGATCAGAGGAAATTGCAGAGATGCAACAGCAAGAAAGTGTATGGTGCAAAAGTACACATCGTCGATGTACTCTTCTTCCTTATTTTGGTTCCAACGGTAGCAATAGCTAGCTTTCTCCGTACACACATAGAATTGCAGACACTGAACAAGAGAAGTACCTAATGTACTAACAGTAAGAAGATCTAAATGGATGAAATTGAAATTTCAAGATCTAGAGAACATTTCGAGTTAAATGATGAAAAAAAAAATAAAACTAAACTGCACAGTTCTACCTTAATTTGTTATTAATTTCATGCAAGAATTGATGAGATGTAATGGATGGATCGATCGTCATCTTCATGGCTTCACTTGAACCCACTGGAATCGACCTTCCAATGGAGTGTCGTTCACAATGTCGTAATTATACCTGCAAGTTATGGCATATGTAGATTTCTTACACGAATTATTTCTCTGATTTCCAACATGAAGAAGAAGAAGAAGTAGATGATAGATTCGTTGGCTCACTTGTCTTTGAAACGTTTATGGAGTTCTGTCTCCGCAGAGGCGAAAAATTCTTCGAGTTCAGCTGCAGGTGGCATCTTCTCTGCTGGCATTGTACGGCGAGAATTGATAACCGTCGACTGATTTGCTGTAATCGTCTTCTGTTCGCCTGATCCGGCCTTTAACTCACTTCTCCGTTTGCTAAAAGAATGATCCATCAAGTTGAGAACGAGTTTTGATTTGCTTCTAGAAGGAAATGAATCATGAAGAACATATATTCATCTTCCAAGTTTTGAAGAAAATATGAGATTGAGATAAAATATTAACAAAAACCTTGCTCTTGAGTCTAAACTACATCTCGCAACTGCGCCAATTTCAACGATTTCCTGAAAATTCATTTGAAAACGGAAAATTCAAGTTATTGAGTACGTACGAGTAAATCACATACGAAGAAATAGAGAGGAGATAGAGAGTAAAATTTAAAATGAAACTGTGAATCATATGCATACCTCCAGATCTGTGAATTGACGTTCCTCCGTCGATCCATTTCTAGAGCAACAAGACACTGGGACATGATCGCTGCTACGGCTTGCGGCGCTGGCAGTACATGGATACCGTATCTCCCCCGCCGTAGTAATTTGAACTAGCGTCGGCAAAGGCAACCTCAATTCTCCATTACCGACCTTCCTTCTTTTCTCTGCTCCCTCTTCCTCCTCCGCCGCCACAGCTCTAGTCCTCATTCCTACCTGATCAGAATCAACCACCACTACCTCACCAACTCCGTTACTGCACTTCCTTATATACTCAACCATTTATACACACGTATACATTATATATATAATTTATCCAAAGTAAGAATCAAGCGGTACGTTAGTTCTTCAAATGGAGAATAATATCTTCTTCTGTGATTTTCTGTTTTCTAGTTTGAGAGAAAAAAAAGTGTGGAGGTGATGATGACGACGACGCTGATGGCAGGGATTCCATTTGAAAGCTTCTTATCGATTGGATGTGGCCGTGTGGTCCTCACTCCTCACTTTCACGCACTTTCTCTCTCTACTTTTTTGTTAGAGTTTTATGCTGTAACGGGAGATTTGACGACAACGTTATACCAGATCCACAATTATACCGTCGTCATGTTTGAGCTTTGATCGTGGCGTGTACGGCGGCGAGTTTGTATTTGCCGGTTACAGTTGATTATCGGTTAACCGGAATTTGTGGCAAAATACGCCAGTAACCGGCCGGCGCCACCAATAATGCGGTTGCAGTTCCAACTCATACGTCTATCGTCTTCATCGCGGGTTGTTATGGTGATGAACAGATGATTTGGTGATTAGTGGGTAAAAATTTGATGTCCCAAAATTTAACACGTAAATCTTGTGAAGTTAATTGAGATGCGTACCTCCTTAAAAAAAATTAACACTCCATAAAAAAAATTAACACATATCAATTTTTTATATATTAAATTTATTTTATTTAATTTCACATTTCCTCTTTAATAATATTTGGTCAAAATTCATGAGGTCTCATGTTCAAACCCAAAGAGAAATAAAAATTCCCTTGTGGCCATGGAGGTTCAAATGCGATAACTCTGGGCTATCTGCAAAGCAGGTGGTCGTCTTGGGATTAGTCGGGTCGCATAACAGGTTAAATATTCAGGTTAATAAAAAAAATTTGTCAAAAGTTGGTTATCAACAAATCCAACCGATCCCATATGAAACCCGCATTTAAAGTTATCAATATAAAGGAATATTTTTTGACTCATTCAATGACTAAAGCTAACGAGATCTGAGATCGGACATGTAATGCTATGACTTATGTGATTGGTGAGCAGAGATGTAAGATGCAAGAATTTTCTCATCAACATAAGAAGTATGTGGTCCAACACAGAAGACTCCATTAAATGAAATGTTCGAGGACAAGCAAAACCATCTTCTTCAAATGTCACGACATGGACGAATGATTACGTGAGAATAGGAGTTAAGGTGAGAAACGTAAGAAAGAATCTGGACACTTGATCACTTTAATCTCATCTCCACCCCTAATACCCCATGGATTGCGTTTATCACGGGAATTGATCTGGTGCACCGCATTAGTATTGATCTTTAGTTAAGATTGATCAAAGGGTGAAGATTCTTTCTTACCCTGCTCATCATAACTTTCATTCTCATCGAAACTCAACCCTATAAAGATGTCTACGAAACTCAACCCTATAATTATGAGTATTTTCAAGAGTCGTTCAACAAATTTTGTCCATGTTAACAAATCTAAAGCCATATTAAATGCTAACGATGTTCTCATGATTCTCGTTCTAAAATGATATGACAGTAGACCGAACACAAGAAAAGGGGACAAGGCACCACATGCTCATGCATTTAATTTTGGGGCCAAAAGAATCAATGCCACCCAAATCAATTCAATCGCTACCCGTAAGTTCCCAAATATTTGCAAGCATCCAAAGTTTCTAGTACAATGTCGTTTCATACACATGCAGCCGTATCTACAAATTACTGATATCCATCGTTTTGGTGATTTCTTATCACTCTTTTAGTAATGGAACTAAAAAGCAACCTATGAAGAAAAGGGGAGGACATGAAATTTTTTAAGTTATCACATTATACTAAATGGGTCATTTACCAAACACATACGGGTAAAATTTAACACTAACAGTTACTTACAGGGTAAAATTTTAGTCCACCAAAACGGCATCGTATGAAACAATCTACCAGTAAGCGCTTACCATGGTAAAATGAAGATGAGGAGGGGGGGGGGGAGATAAGTGCTCTCGTTAGTCATTTATGGGTCGATCACTGAATTTTCTTTCTCCATTCTTATTTTGTTACAGTGGATTTTATATTCATTGTGGTAGTATCAAGTTAGACGTTAGGACGAGAAGTGAAAGAAACGACTATACTTCTCCCAATAATTTATGGAGCGTTTGGATATGGGATAATTACTCATTGTACAGGGGTTCCCGTCCCATCTCTCAATTATCTCGACATAGTGGAAGAAAAAACTTATGACTCTTAAATATGTCATCGTTATGATACAGTGTGTGTCACCACTGGACATTATTTGTACGAAAACTGAGTGACTAGAATAGCGCATCGAAACTTAAACTTGAGTTTTTATGGTTAAAATGATGAAACACAAAACTGTAATTGTAACACGTTAGGATTAGTTCCGATTGATTAGTATTCTGCACAATATTTTGTAACTATAATTAACTTTTATCTTAAAATTTGTTTTATTTTATTTTATTTTATACTGCAGTAATTATTTTGTATTACAACTGGAAAAAAAATCTACTTCACTCCGTGTTGAATGTGTGTTTCAAAAGTGATTACTGTGACATCTAAAAAATTAGAAAATATAACCGAAATTGGAGATAATAAGGTGATTTTATGTTTTACTAAATAACCAATTTCTTAGGAGCAATTCTTGCTTATCAAAATCGAATTATTTCCTCCAGAAATCAGATTTGTCAAATACTTAAAAAAATTATTGTTTATATGAAAACCATGAAAAAAATTTCATTTTTGCAACAAAAAAAGAAGAAGTTGTCAAATAGAAACGACCATTCACCAACTGGTACTAGACAAGAAATTAAACATCTGAAATTCAACGATGAGAATACTTTTTTGTTTTACCTTTTACCTTATCTCATAAAAAAATATTGTAGTCATTATCGGAGTTATGTTTTGTTGTGTAAATTTAACAGATATTCTTTTTTTTAATTAATTTGGTTATCCAACCCACTATGCTAGCTGACTAATTTCAGGGCGACCATCTGCTTTGCATATAGCCTAGAGTCACCGCATTTGAACCTCTGTGGCTACAAAGGGATTTTTATTCCTCCTTTGATTTGAACCTGGGACCTCCAGATACTTTTGACCTTTGTAGTCAAGCTCAAACCAATCAGGCACCACTCTTTTGGTTACATGTATTCTTTTTAATTACACATATGGTAAACCGTACTACAATAGAACCAACTATTTATTCGTTCGTACTTTTGAAGCTTCATAGGGCCTTTCTGTACAGGTGCAGGTGGTCTGCATCTCCACCGTGTAGGAACTACGAGATTACCCCAACGACACCTTCGACACCCAATTCTTTCAAAGTTATGGGATCCATTTCCACGTTCGAGCAAAAAATTTAAAATTTCTTAGTTTAGGGAACCAAAATTGAACCAATTATGTTTACTTCATTTTTTTTTGGGGAACATGAATTTCTTTATTTCATAGATGAGAAACTTTGAGATTTGGTTTTTTGAAAATGATTATTCTAAAAACGGGTTCTTAAAAACAAGAATAAGATAAAAGGTGACCTGATTTTTGGTGCAATCTGTCTTTATATAGTGTGTTATAATAATAAAAAAAATCTACGAGATCCAAAACGACTTGAAAATGTTATAAATTTCTAATTTCGAAATTTGGTGCAAGATTAATAAAGTGGTAACTGTAAACGTGAAATCATTGACATATAATAAAAAGTATCCTGATTTCATTGATGACGGTTAGAAATGTTAGGTTGATTAACCACAAAAGTGGTGCTTGATTGGTTTGAGTTTGGCTTCAAAGGTCAAAAGTACCAGGAGGTTCAAATGCGGTGACTCCGGGCTATCTGCAAAGCAGGTGGTCGCCCTGGGATTAGTCGGCTCGCATAGCGGGTTGGATATCCAGGTTAATAAAAAAAAATGTTAGGTTGATTGGTTCTTCCTAATTGATTCACGTCCTTTGATGGTTTTTAAATGCTAAACTACAATCCGTCGTATGCTTCACTAATTGAACAGCAGTCGAGAACTATCATTATGTTTTTGCCATTTATTAAAATTGGTCCAACTAAGTACATGATGAATAGACACAAATTTGCTACTTTTATTGATGCATTCATGTTTCTTGAACTGATAACGTTAAAAATCTTATTTTTCATGTTTTTTAAATTCATAGTCGATAAGTAATAATTTAATTTATGGCAATTTAAATTACAAAATAATGATAAAATATTATTATGTCAATATCAAATACTGATACAAGTACTGATTTTGTATACCAATTAAACACTGTCAATAAATTCCATCAGCTGATTGATTAATTAATCACATAAAACCAAATAATCATCACGTGTTGATGACCAGGCTCTTGAAAACTTATCTAGGGTCCAGATGAAAATTAAATTATATGAACAATTCTCTGATTTAACTTAGAGATCGTTTATTTAAAATATTTAGGCATTGTTTGGTAAATATAAGCTAACTTATCTTTGAATATACGTTTAGATAGATATAAGTTAACTTATAACTTATTTTATTGAGACGCTAGTTAGAGTAATATTTAGGAGATTTTTGACATTTTCTCCAATTATAACCCTGATTAATGTTAGGCTATTTTTGGCAAAAGTTGGTACCTGATAAACTAGCTGATGAATAAATTATATTTAGCAAAACTAGCTGATAAAAATGTAAAATGATCAAAAATGGTATCTTGAAAATTAATCAAATATGATATTTCAAAATGCCATATCGTATGTAACAATTTACCTGATAAACGCTAACCAGATAAGACTCGTCAACCTCATTTACCGTGTAAGACTCTTGGTCTTTGTCATTGTCTTACTGAGTAAAATTCTCGATCATTATCATGTTCATTCGATAAGGTAATATGATTTTAGGAGCCGTTTACAAACACTTACCGGGTAAACGCTTACTTATCTTATGTGGCAACATTCGTTGCCATGAAAAATTCAAAATAAATTGATGGTAAGCATTATAACCCGGTAAGCGCTTAATATGTAAGAGACAAAACCCTCGGTTATCGGGTAATACTTTTGATCCTTATCGGGTAAGATCTCGGTTCTTGTTATGTTCACAAGGTAAGGTAATGAAGTCGGTTTAGTAAACAGCCCCGTAATAGTTGGATAAATGTTTTGATAAACGGCCCATTAATCGACTCAATTTAACATTATTTAAGTGGCTAAAATTCGAATTAAATTAACGGCTGAAAATTAATATTCAATTTAATATGTCCAAAATTGAATTAAATCAATGGCACAAATTGATACTCAACAACCCATAATAACTTTTTTTTATAGCCCAAATAAACAGTCCATTTCATAACCCATAAAACTTATTCAAGAAGCCACTCGTATGAGGATCAAACCCAAAGACAACTTCGAAAGAGAATCGATTACGAGCCCGGTTACGGACTGGTTTACGCAGGTCCGTCAAAAACGATGTGTAGGACCGATTATGAAGGCCCAACCGAATTTCAAAAAAACTAGTCGTTGGAGGGGCTTTCTAGCCTGTTTTCGCCTTTTTTAATCATCCATGAGTATATATAAGCGTTATAGATAAAAATCTGATATCGCAAAATCTCAAATCTGGAGTCTATTCTACTGATGAAATCAAGACATGTTTGATTTTTATTTAATATAAATTTGTTTAATTCATGTTCATATTCTCTCTCCGATAATGTGTATTCACGTGATTGGTCGACAAGGACAATGGATTTTAATCCTAGTGTTATTGGTGGTTGTTAATTTTCAACTCGTGTTTTCACCTATTTTTCACTCTTTTAATCTCGTATTTCTGTATTTACCTACTTTACATATGTAATCCAACAATCTTGGTACTTCATCCGCTGCCAGTCACGTTGTTTAAGTCGTGTCGAGCACAATCGAAGGTGTGATGTTTGGGATGGATTTTACCTGGTTATTCTTGAAAATGGGAAACGAAAGTCACAATGCAAAAAATGTCAAGGTATCCTTATGACTGAGAAAATCAACATTTAGGCGTCATGTCGAGAAACCATGAATTGAGTTAAAATCAGCAATGGATCGGATGCAAATTCAACTTAATATACAAAGTACAATTTGGTTGTATGATGCGGATTTGAACCCAAAAAACAACACAATGTGTCATTCAAGAGGGATTGTTTTTCAGCGTTTTTGATACCTGTAAGTTGACCATGTTGATCCAACAAATGCTACAACCGAATAAGTCGTCAAACCCTTAAACGAGAAACTGTAAGATGTGGAACTGTCACAATTAGAAATGTAACAAATGTATTTAATTTGAATAATTGTGTAGCTTCGATGAGTTATATGTGAAGTCTGTCACACGACTTACCACATTTTTATATATGTATATTGTGCAATTGCATGGAACAGGAATATGAAAAATACTAAAATTTTTAATCACATTTGAACTGCTTGATGCTTCACATATGGGTGCACGTTTTTTGAAACTATAATTACCATAGAATTTTATTGTTTATATAAAAAGTAAGCAATAAGACTGGCAATAATACTACATGTATACCGAAATTAACATTGACTATGAACCGTATTATAAATGTTGCATTATTTGATACACGTTGATTTTAACATAATATGAAACCAGACTAAAGGGTCGTTCATTAAACACTTATTGGTAAGGATTTAAGGGGTTTAATTACCTTACCAGGTGAACATAATAAGAACCGATAATCTTACCCGGTACGAGACAAGGCATGACCGAGGGTCTTACCAGGTAAGCTCTTACCGGTTATAAACGCTTCCCATCACTCTATTTTGATGATTAGGAATGTTATCATTAAAGTAAGTGAGAGTGGTGACTCTTACCAGTAAGAGCATACCTAGTAAACGTTAGGTAAATGGCTCATAAAGAAACATCTGATGTTGTTATAATACTAAGGGCGGCGCTTGATTTGATGGAATTATTTTGAGGGATTTGGATTTCATGAAAGGATTTGGAATTAGATGAATTTGGATTTAGATGGATTTGAAACTTTTGGTGTATTTGGTTTGTAAGATTTGGAATATCGAATTTCATTCTTTATGAATAATTCATAATAACATATCATAAATTATTATAAAAATAATTAATTACTTTTTCATTAATTATTTATTAGAAAAAACAAATATTTTTAATATATTTTTAAATATTATTATATGCAAATCCTACAAAATCCCAACCATCTTCGCGAGATTTCAAAATCCTATGTTTAAGAGATTTCAAAAAAATCCTAGAATTTTAAATCCGAGCAATCCTACAAACCAAACACGAGACTATAATTGATTTGAAATCCAAATCCCTCCAAATCTTTTTCATTTCTACAAACCAAACGGATCCTTCTAGGATTGCTCGTATTCAAAATTTTCTCAAACATAGGATTTTGAAATCCCACGGAGGTGGTTGGGATTTCATAGGATTTGTAAATAATAATATTTAAAAATATGTTATACTCATTTGTTTTCTAATAATTAATTAATAAAAAGATAATTCAATTATTTATAATTTGTTATTACAAATTATTCATAAAGAATGAAATTAATTTTTATTCCAAATCCTACAAATCAAACATAACAAATATTTCAAATCCTTCCAAACCCAAATCCCTCTAATTCAAATCCTTCCACGAAATCCAAATCCCCCAAAACTATTCTGACAAACCAAACGAACCCTAAGGGGCTGTTTACCCAAATGCTTACCCGGTAAGTGCTTACCTATAAGAGTCAACACTATAATTTATTTTGATGAGTAAAACTTTAGTTGGGTAAGAGTCGTAATCTTCACTTACCGGGTAAGACTCTCCATCGTTCTCATCGCTCTTACCCGATAAGATTATTGGTCATTGTCATGTTCATCCGATAAGAAAATTTATTCGGAAAGCACTTACCAAGTAAACGTTTAGTAAACAGCCCATAAGTAACTGAAGCATTATTACTTTTTTTTTTGTTTATATAAATATTTTATCCGATTTTCTAATCTGATTCTACAAAATGTATTCTTAATGAACGAATCTGAATTGACTCAGATATCAACTGTTAGAACAAATCTTTAATATGAAAAAGTTTGACAATATTAATTAGGGCAAAATGCATAAAATAGCAATCTACTTTCATAAATTTCTTTATTATAGCATTGTACTTTTAGTTTTTCTTATTACAGTAACGTACTTTCAAATTATTTTTTATTTAGACATTGTACTTTGAAAAATTTACCCATTATAGCATTGTGTAACTTTTTTATTTAAATTTACCCATTATACTAGGTTTCCATGCCACCTCATTGTCCACGTAGGTTGTCCACATGTACTATAGTGATGTGACTTTCTTACTAAATCAGTGTACTTTCAAAATTATTTTATTATAGCATCTACTAGTTCTTATTAAACACTATATTTTTAATTTTAATATTTAGATATTTTACATGTTTTTTTTAATAAATGTATTAAATGAATTAAAAAATTTCTAAATTATTCATTAATATACCAATATCAATAAAACTAGTAGAACACAACTTATCTCGCTAATATTTTTAAAAAAATATGTGTTTTTGAAAAAAAAGAAAATAAGACTTGTTCTTTTTTTACCAAAAAATATTATCTTTACTTGACGAATATATTAATTTTTGTTTAAAAAAAAATTACTTGACGTATAAATATATTAAATTAATTAGATTTTTTTGAAGTATTTATTAATATAACAATATTAAAAAATTGTAGATAACAATTTATTTCGTTAATATTTTAAAGAGAACTTTAAAAGATATGTATTTATTTGAATAACATAAAATAAGAAAAGTTGTCTTTTTTACAAATAAAATATATCTCGAAAATAATGTTGCATATTTATTTAATAAATATTTTACTCTAAGAATATTTAATTTAAATGCAACTTAATAAGAAAAAGTAAAAAAAAATTTAAATGTTTTTTTAGATAATAGCAATGAAAAATGAAAATCACTAATAATAATTTGAAATATGTTTTAATTTTAATTTTAGTTAAGTCATCAAAATGATGTGTCATCCACATCACCTCATTAAAGTCACACAAGCAAAAAAGTCAAAGGGTTAACCGGTTTAAAAGGTAACAGGTTACCCATTGCTATTATGAGTAGATTTTTTAAAGTACAATGCCTTAATAAAAAATAATTTGAAAGTACATTACTGTAATAAAGAAAAACAAAAGTAGAATGCTATAATAAGAAATTTTGTGAAAGTAGGTTGCTATTTCATGCATTTAACTCTATTAATTAAGCAAAAACTATAAATGTGAAATTGTTTACGTACAATAACCAAAACTTAATGGGTTTAATAAGATACGAAACACACACAAAATATTTAATTTAATTAATTGTTAGTAAGCGATATAAATTAAATGGTTTCTTTCTAATTGATTTACATTACAATCTCTTGTATATTTCACTTACAAAATAAATGAGAGGTATTAGATTTATTATCGCATTATGTAACTTAATCTTTAAATAACCATCAAATATTTCATAAATAATCACATAATTATTATATTTATATTTATATTTATCTAATTTAATTTTTTTTTTATCAATTTTTATAAATATCTCTGTGATTCAATCCATAAATCCACAGTACGTTAATTACTTGGGCTCTGATGTATTGGTTAAGACGCAGATAAATGTAGTGGAAGTCTTATTTTCATTTGGTTCGAATCCAAACTCTATCAAAACCCTTGTGACTATGCAGGTTCATTTACGATGACTCTAGGTCATTTGTGGTCGTTCAAAAATTAGTAAGTGTGCATAAGATGACCCGAAAACCTATAATTACAAAAATAAAATAATCCACCCAATGTTTTATTCAATGTATATATTTATTTTTTTGGATAACTGTCGATTTTCAATCAGTTTACACGCAACGATTGATCTTTTAACTGACCATGAATGACCTGAAGTCATTGCAGGTAAACCTTCGTGACCACAAGAATTTTTTGCATCTCCTGGATTCGAGCTCGTATATACTCCATCCGTCTCAAAATAAATGTCTACAATGAAAAAGATATACAATTTTAAAATTGTGTAATTATTACTTTTTAATAACACAATTTTATCCTTAATTATAATAAAATATATTTTTTCTGTATTTGTTTTATTGATTAATTAATGGTTTTTAAAAATATAATAATAGCCGGCTGCAGCACGTTGTTGACAAACAGACTCGATTAGATCAACTCTCTCAACCCTTGTTTTATTTTCTCTTTTTTTTTTTATATTATGTTTTGCAATTTGACGGATTTTATATTAATAGTTTATTTTAAGAGTAAACTACAAATTTGGTCCTCATAGTTTGTAAGATAACAATTTTCATCTCTATAATTTTGAAATTACAATTGTTATTATAGTTTGTAAAAACGTCTGAACTCGGTCCATACCTTTAACGACAGTTAAAAATTCTGTTAAACGAGAATCATTTTCGTTCTTTTGTCGATTTCCTTTTCCTTTTTACTCGATCAAAATCAATTTTATGATTTTGGTTTCTGTTTTTTTTTGTGGTTCTTTGATTGGGTAAAAAATACAAAAAAAAAATCAATAAAAAAACGAAAATGATTCTTATATAATGGAATTTTTTAACGATCGTTAAAAGAAGAGACCAAATCCAAATGTTTTTACAAACCACGATGATCATCCTATAATTTCAAATTGTAGAACCAAAACTGAATTTGTATTTTACTCTTATTCTAATGATAGACTATAGGTAAAATCTATGTATATTTTATTTTTCAAAATTTATGATTTTCATCCTTGTGGTTTAGATATTACAGTTTTTCGTCCCTATAATTTGTAATTATTGTTATTTTTGTCCTTTATAATTTATAATTTATTATTGTTTCAGTTTTTGTAATTTACAATGTCTTACTATTTTGGTCCCCCAGTACTTAAAAAGGTAAGAATTAATATAGTAACGAAAATAGTAATAAATTACAAATCATATAAACGAAAACTAAAGTTTCTCAACTACAGAGACGTAAATCATTTATATCACCTTAATTTGGTTTATCAAAAATATATTTATAGTATTATTTGTATAATAATTAATTTAATTATATTTGATATTATAATTGCTTTTGAATTTTAAAAAACAGAAGAAAATACATAATTTTCTCAAAAAAAAAAGGATAGTTTCGATATAACAAAGAAAAATTAAAGATCTTAAAAAGTGAACCCGCTTAATTTTAAGGGTGTCTTTAAATGTTCTAAAATCGAACTCATAATATAAATCCAAAATGGCTAATATGGTCGGGTTAATTCTTGCCCTTCGACTCTTTGAAGGGTTGCAGTTTTATTATTGTTTCTAACGAAAATCGATTTGAAGTGAAAGCTCGAACTTATAACCTTCCCTAATAAAAAAGAGCAACAAACCAACGGTTTTACCATGAAATTTATCAAGGTTTTCGTAACTTATACGAGATATTTTATCTTTGAAGATTTGTGAATGGCTAACTTTTTAATGAACTTTCGCATATTATAGAATTGGTAAAATATGACTTTACAAATGGGTCATATGTTGAATTTTTGTCTGAAACATGACGTTAAGATTAGGGTGTTACAACTACTTGTAATGTCGAATTTTAAATAATATGTATCAATAAACAATATTTTATTCATAAAAAATTATTTTTAAGAGTTTTTGTCAAATGTTTTATAATATAGTATAGATTACTATATTTGAAAGCACTTTTTCACAAAATGTTTTTCACAAACAATTCCTAATTTAAGTTTCACGATAAATGACCCATTAATTATTAAGAGGATATCCTTGAACTTACTTGTTTACAAGAATGTACAAAGTCATCTTCAATATCTCTTTAATTGGCAGTCGGTGTGGAAACAGGGCGGGTATTGGATGGATAATGCTTCCCTCCATCCTTGACCCGCGTTTAAGCCCTCATCTCTGCCCACGACTAATCCCGACGGGTTTGGAGAACCTGTTGGGTACCCGCTTTGTAAAAAACAATAGAAGCATATAATTTTAAAATTATAATTATAATGAATCATTACTACATTAAGTACCATTATTGAAATCAAATATATATATATATATATATCATTTAATAATAAGTATTTACATGCACACACACACATATATGTATGTATATGTATAGAGGCGAAAGATCACGTGAGCAGGAGAGTTAAGGTGAGAAACATAAGAAGAGATCTTAACCTTAAATCATCTTTAATCGTAAATTCACCCATGAATCGTACTTGATATAAGGATTGATCTGGTACATGTATGTGCATCTCATCCTAATATGTATCCAATGGTAGAGATCCCTTCTTATGTTTATTATTTTAACTCTCTTTCTCATCGGTAACCCACCAAATATATACATATATTAAATATAATAGAACAATTAACCGGGGTCAGATTAGAGACGGGTGTGTGTGTATATATTATACACATAAATACTATATACATTACATATATTAAATACAATAGAACAAATGATTGGGGTTGATATATATATATATATATATATATATTATACACATTATATACATATATTAAATACGATAAAAAAAATAATCAGGGTGGATTAGAGATGGTTAATTTGCCCAACCACTATACTGTTAATGTCGAATACCCGCCTCTATAGGTAAACTTTCCAGCTCTAATTGGCAGCCTATTTGGGGCTGTTTGGTAGTTGCTTAATGGTTTGGTGCAGAATGATTAAGAGACTTTCATGATATAGTACAAAATGAAATTGGAGTGCTGAATGGTTAAAGGAGACACAATATGTAAAATTTAGAGGATTTTATAACCATTGAGAGACAGATTTTTTTGTCAAACAAGATTCATCATTTAATGTTTCAGATACTGTCTCTTTATGAAACTATTAAAAAGTAAACAAACAACTCATTTCTCTCTATACTTTTTAGCATGATTTCCAATGTCTAATTTAAAGATTTTAATACATTGTATGATATTGTAAACTTTATGCGTAATCCAAGATTAATTAAAGATAGAATTTACAACAATAAACACATTAATTAATAACTAAAAGGGTACTCGTACAATGCAACAAGACACATCTCGATTTTAATGTTCTATTTTATTATTTGTCTTTGTCGATGTTATAATACGATTTTATGTGTTTTTAAAAAAGCAATAATGATTTTATTTTTGAATAAAATATAAATTTAAAAATATCATAAAAATTTGAAAAAAAAATATCAATGTTAATATCAAATCAACTATTTAAAA
>NC_037532.1:33937507-33950660 GCF_001531365.2 Cynara cardunculus var. scolymus
TTGTATTTGATTATGTTTATCTGCAATTAGTTACACGAATTCAGATATAGAGTTTTAATAAGTTGTACTTACGCACAATCTACTTGTAATCTTAAGTTTTAAGTAATATGCATTAATAAACAATACTTTACGCATAAAAAATAGTTTTTAAGAGTTTTTATCAAATACTTTATAATATAGTATAGATTATTTTTTTTATAATTTAATTTAAAGTTTAATAATAAAATAATTTATTTTTGGTTTAATAAATAATATTTTATAAATATAATAATTAAGTATTCTGTTAGAACTCAATAATTATCTTAATTATATTTTAGATTTTTTATATTTAAAATGAGATGTTTATCATGTATTTGATTGTGTTTATCTGCAGTTAGTTACACGAATTCAGATATGAGATGAAATCGGATAGGGATGAAATCGTTTAGGGATGAACGAGTTTAAGAGTTGTAAGAGTTTTTAAAAATTTTAGCTAAATGATTTATAAGATAATATAGATATAGATAAAGGACAATTATCAACAATAAATGCACCAATAATCTGAAAAATAAAAAACGCGTTAAAACCATTTTTACTTGTGAATTTTAAGGCCTCCATGCATGATGATTAAATAGATTGAGTATAAGTTAACCATGACATCATCATTTAATGCATATGATTTCCCCATCTTTATCATCATTAATTTCGAGTTCTTTTTTTCTTTCTTTTTTATTTTCAAAAGTTTTTTTATATAAGATATTACGAAAGCCAGTGTATTGTGATAATTGTGAAAATCTTTAATCCGAAATACTGTTTCATATGATTTTTTATCCAAGACTGGTATTTGATGCATTGATTAACATATATTTGTTTCACATGTATTTGGTTCACGTTATGAAACTTTTTTACATATACTTTTTTGTTTCACAAACACGTCAAAGAGTTTCACATTGTGAAACAAATAATAATGTAAATCATAGTTTTAAATGTTTAAAATCATATAAAATGACACATGATGTATTGGTTCTCAGCGGTATGATTAAGGCGATGTTTGTTTTTTAAGAAGTGTCAATGTCTAAAGTCTTATTTCACTTCTGATTTATAAGAGGCGGTGTTGACGTTTGAAATCAGACTGTTTATTTTTATAAACTGATAAACGTCTGAATTTGTTTAAATTGTCTATTTTACCCATTAAAAAAATTATATTGTTGAATTTATAAATAAAATTTAAACAATTTCACATATTTATTCATCATCATTACGAATTTTACATCTAAATTATATAATTAGCATTCATTTAAAAAACGAAAGTATGTCATTAACATAATTAACACATTTAAATCTTATTAAAAACATCAATTGAGAGACGTAAGGATTGATTGAGAGAAATTATCGATTTAAATTAATCAATTGAGAAGCGCCGTTGTTGAGGGTTTGAAGAATAATAACAGATAAATAAGAGATTGATTTACCTTTTACCAGATAAGAAGACAATAAGACATAAATGCCTCTGAAAAACTGGAAAAAACAAACAATCTGAATGATCTCTCTGTATATATTAAAAGTAATGTGTTAGTATATTCAAATAATACAAAGTCTTAGAAACTGAATTTTTTTTTACTGACAACAATTTTAAAATTTGGGGTTGAATTGGTAAAGTTAAAAAGATTTGTGGAAAAGCTGTTTTTATAAAGAAAATGAGTGTGTTAGCCCCTTTACCACTTTAATGTCATCTTCTTTGACTAATTTGCACAAATAACCCTTGATTTTAAAACATTAAAAAAGAACCCCTTATACTTTTCATTTGTTACATAAATGCAGAAAATGTAACAAACTTTTGCATTCAGGTGACAAATCTGATTCTGATTTATAAGTCATTTGTTTCATAAACAAGATTAAAAATATCGAACATAAAAGATTAAAAGAGATATATGCTACCATCTGGAACACCCTTACCACATCAGTCTCACAATCATTATGGAAGAGGAAAATCGATGTATCCTAAAGACAGGTTGATGGTATTAGTGTTCGAACCCGAGATCTCACCTCAACTGGATGATCATGTCATCTCCCTACCGACTACTGTTATGACAATTCGGCAGGGATAATATATCGAACGTATGTATACACCAATTTTGCGTGGCTTCAACGAACTAAACTACTCTTATCAGTCGAGTTTGATTAATATGGCTAAACTTCATCAGAGCATGATGAAATTTGCCTTAGTTTCTTTTTAGTGCAATGATGAAGGTTTTTTCTTTTTCTTAATTAGTATAATAAATGTTCAATTTCGTATATTTTGTACATATTTTTATCAATAAACGATGATATCGACTTATCAAGTTATATTTAATTGATTACATGAAAAAATGTCTCGTTGAAATCAATAAATACCATGCAGGCTGAAAATTCGTTTGTTAGGTATAATGAGGGCGTTGGAATCTCCAGTGGGGTAAATTCCAAATCCATAAAAATTGATGTAAATGTTGGTGCAAACAATAAATGTATTAGTTTTACATAAAATATAATATTCTAATTAAACTATATTCTATATTTTTCTATTGGCATAAATGAATAGTGTTACACCAAATTTAGTGTGTAAAAGCATTTACAACAACTATGCTAAAATAGAGATTTAGAAGATATCTCTGAGAGATGAATAATAGTTTATTAAATGTACTGAATACTTTAATAATATAATTAATACTGAAAATTTTAAAATATAGTAGCTGCTAAGGTTGAATGTAATTTTTTTAGAGATTTTGACTTTGATGCTCTTTTTAGAGAAAATATATGGTATCTGTTGGAGATGTTCTTACTAATTTACTATGCATCACACCGAACTTTGCGTAAGATTTAATGTCCCAATTGGAATGATTTGACGTTAAATTTGGTAGTTTGTGTAAGATTTGGTGTCCCCATTTGAGACAGTCTTAATACAAAATCCAAAGAATTGCACATTGGTTACACTTCTCGATAAAACAAAAAAGAAAAGGAAAAAAAGCCTTACGTAGCTTAGGGGTTGTTTGTTTACCTCTTAATAGTTCCATTAAGAGGCGACCTATGAATCGTGAAGAGGTGAATCTTGTTTGACAAAAAAAAGTCTGTCACTTAATAGTTTTAAAACCCTCTGAATGATTTTGTATCCTAAACCTCCCTTAACCATTCAACACCCTAATTTCATTGTAAATAATTACCAAGCAATAATATTTCATTTTGCATTATATCATGAGTCTCTTAATCATTCAGCACCAAATCATTCAGCAACTACCAAACAACCCCTTAGTAACAAAGGAGCGGGACGATTCCACTTAATGACAAGACATGTCTCTGGTTTGATCACATCCCCTGCTAGCCTTAATTGCTGAGTGAGCCAAAAAATATCAATTCAAACTGATGTCATTGGAAGCGGGTTTCTTACAAGGTCGATTTGGTTGCTAGAAATCAATTTTTTGGCTCAAATTCAGAAAAGGAAATTCGTTGTTACATTAAATACGAACCAAGACAAATTTTGTTAAATAAATTAGGGGGTGTTTGGGAAAAGCTCCCAAACTGCAAGGGGTGTGTTTGAAACTTTCATAAAATAATATTTGATAACATCATATGGGAAGCATTAATACAAGAAAAACTAAAATTCTTGGGCATCATGAAAAATTTCTTGCGAAGAACCAGCAACAAAAGTCAAATCCATTCACTCATTCAAAGCACGCGCAATTGCAGTGAGTGGGTGCAGAGTTCTTGTGAAATTATATTCGATTTCGTCATGATCTGGGTAATGCAATTTCATCATTAATTACGTAGTTGCTTTATAGAAATTTTATAGATCAGAGAGCAAATTAATTACACCCCTATTTTAATAATCTGGAGCTAAAAGCCAGATACCCAGCTGTGTTTTTTTGCCTTTCTTTCCCCCCTTCGATCTTCACTAGGAGGAGAGAGCGTTGTTTATTTCGTCTAGGGTTCTTCCTCTCTTTCTCTCTCTGAAAATATTTATATTTTAAGGAATCGCCATTAACGACGAAAGAGAAGAGGTGAAGAACTCACTAGTATCTAAGACTCTGTGAGCTCTGCATCGTAAGATCCTGATTTTATTTCTTTTCGGGATCATTAATGGCGGAACTGCTTTGCTCCTTCAATAAGGTACTTGTTGTTTCGAATTGGGTGTTGATTATTTTCATCTGTTCTTCCCTCTTTGTTTATGTTGTTGATAATATCATCAAGTTTAGAAGCCTTTTATGTAGAAATTTTGAGGTTAGCAATTGATGCAAGCTTCTAAATATTGTGAAATTTGATGCTGTTCTTGCATTTACTGATCTGGGGTTCTTGGGAACATGAATATTTTGGTTTTTGGGTTGAGATTTTGGTTGAAATTCGAAACCCAATTTGGAAAATTTCCAATTGCTGATGTCATTTAGCAGTAGAACCAGATAGGTTTGAATGATTTTTCAAGTTTAATTGGATTTATATGTTTGAATCATCTTAGATTTGCATTGTGTTCGATGATATTTGCCTTTGAGATTCTGTAATTACTGTTCTTTTAATACTTCAATTTGACCATAAATATGTCCCTTGATTTGACCTTTATTGCTTAAGGGGCTGTTTGGTTGGTTTTTCATTTAGTCCTGTATGGAGAAAACAATCTATGTGGATTAATCTGTCTTAATAGCTCAAGAAGGTTTTTGTTTGGAGGGTATTTTCATAGATGAAGTGTTTGTGTTTTTTAATTGGGAGGGACAGATTTGGAAAAAACTTGGCTTTCTGCATAAAGCTTCGTATAGAAGCTTAATGAATAAGCCACTTCCTACAAATTATTAAGCCACTATCAGACGTATATGTATAGCTGACCGAATAAGATGTGGGCCCCGTTAAGCTCATTAAGCTGCTAACAAACATACCCTTGCTTTCTTGAATTACAGGACTCTCTTACAATCAAACCTCTAAAAAAGTCTTCATTGGTGTTGAGATTGATGCTATCAGCAATTGCAATGGTGTGTGGTATTTATATATGTTCTATATGTTTAAAGCAAATGAACCTGCAAAACAAGAGCAAGTTTTTATTGTTTGAGGACTTCAAGAGGCCCTGTTACGACACCATTATCGATCGTTCTCAAATCCCTTATTTGCATTACCCAAAACCAAAAACTTTCAACAGGTAAATCTTCGAAAAATGAAAACCCATCTTTCTGTTTGTAAAGATTTGTAAGTATATCTAGTTTCTGAGATAAAATACGGTTGAATTCAGGTCTGAATGTGCTGGAAATCCCGTTCGTTTGTTTGCAATTGTATCTATGCAAAGATCGGGAAGCGGATGGTTTGAGACTTTTTTGAATAGTCATTTAAACATAAGCTCGAATGGTGAGATTTTCGGGCCAAAGTTTAGGAGGAATAATGTTTCGTCCGTTATTCAAACGTTGGATAGAGTTTACAATTTGGATTGGTTTACTAGTTCTTCCAAGAATGAGTGTTCGGCTGCAATTGGTTTCAAATGGATGCTTAATCAGGTATGCGATCTTTTAAGCATCTTCGGATTTTTGAAGCTTACGGAGAACAGATTGGTGTTTCTTTTTGCACAATGATTTTTGGATTCCTATTATTACATTTAATTCACAGTTATTATAAAATTGGTTTCCATTTTTACCCTTGTAAGTTATCCAACATTTAAACTGCATTCATCGAAGAAAGAGTGAGGTAGGCAGGTGAAAGAATTGTAGAAGGTTTTAAGGTTTTTATTTGACATGGGTAGTTTACTACTTTACCTATCTTGTCCCATCTCACTGATTTTTGTTTCACCTATTTTGGTGGGACAAAAAAGCTGCAGTTTCATCCTACTCTGTTCGGTCTTGTTCCATTCTAACAACAAGTTTTTGTTATGTATTGTCGCATTTTCTCCTGCGTACCAAACACTCTTATAAAATTAGTAGTGAGCTTCATGTTTATGGATAATTGCAAGAGCTGGTATTTATGATTCCGTCATATATCTTCTAAGAAACCATACTTTATGACAATGCAGGGATTGATGCAATATCCTAAAGAGATTGAACAATACTTCAATGATAGGGGTGTTAATGTAATTTTCCTCTTACGAAGAAATGTGTTGCGTAGATTGGTTTCGATGCTAGCAAATTCCTTCGATAAAGATGCTAAGCTTCTAAACGGAGTCCATGTTTCTCATGTACACTCACCCGAGGAGGTACCTCTCCCTCCCAACAATCTACACAAATTTTAGAAATTTGTAATTATTACATTTTTTAATTAACTAAATGACAATTTTAACCTTAATAAGATAGAGAGAAATGAATTTCTCCATCTCATAGTTAGGAATATAATTAGAAAGTAGACACTTATTTTGGGACAAACTAAAATAGAAACTAGACACTTAATTTGGGACGGAGGGAGTATATGATTTCCCCATATATATATAGGTGAAGGATTGTGTGAGAAGGGAAGTTATGGTGAAAAGCGTAAGAAAGAGATCTGAACCCTTGATCACTTTTAATCTCATGTCCACCCATGAACTGCTCTTTAGAAGGGAATTGATACGGTGCATCTCGGTGCACCTCATTGTGTTGACATTCAATTAGGATTGATCCAAGGGTGGAGATCTCTTCTTACGCTTCTCAGCATAACTTCCCTTCTCACTATCAATTAGGATTGATCAAAGGGTGGAGACCTCTTCTTACGCTTCCTACGATAACTTCACCCTTGAATCAATCCCGATTGAATGTCAACACTAATGAGGTGCATCGAGATGCACCAGATCAATTCCCTTCTAAAACATAGTTCATGGGTGGGCATGAGATTAAAAGTGATCAATGGTTCAGATCTCTTCTTACGCTTCTCACCATAACTTCCCTTCTCACACGATCCTTCGCCTATATCTATTTATACGCACATATATGGGTTAGGTTCCGGTGAGAAAGGTAAGAAGGGATCTCCACCTTGGATCAATCCTAATCGAATCTCAAGACTGATGAGATGCACCAGATCAATTCTCGTATCAAGTGCAATTCATGGGGTGGTTCAGATCCCTTCTTATGCTTCTCACATTAACTTCCATTCTCTCACAATGCTTCATCAACATATGTGTGTGTGTATGTGTATATATATATAGGCGAAGGATCGTGTGAGAAGAAGAGTTAATATGAGAAGCGTAAGAAGGGATCTGGACCCTTGATCATGTTTATCTCAAACCCACCCATGAATCTCGCTTGATACGGGGATTGATCATGTGTATCTCGGTGCATCTCATCCTAATGTGCATCCAAGGGTGGAAATCCCTTCTTACGCTTCTCATATTAACTCTCCTTCTCACCGGAAACCAACCCATAATAAATAAGCCCTCATCATTTCCATAAATATATCAATTGATTGGTCTGTATTGTTTGTAGCAATGTCATGGTCTGTATTTGAAACATCCCCCCCCCCTCTCTCTATATATATATATGCGCATATATTGCTCATGAACACAACTTCCTTTTTATCTACTTGGTGGACTCTTGTTTTCATAGATTTTCTTACTTCTTACAAATTCATTAAATTTGCATGATCTTGTTCATTCAGGCTGATTTACTTTCAAAATACAAGCCTGAACTCAACATAACATCGTTGAAATCGGATTTAAGAGGGATGGAATCGACAGCCGAGAAGGCACTCAACTACTTCAATAGCACTAGACACATCATAATATACTACGAAGATCTCATGAAAGATCCCTCTGTAAGCATCACTCATTTCAAAATCCGTCGTCTTTATTTTCTTTAAATTTCCTATCACACGGGTTCGCCTTCATTTTTATGTTATGTATTCCTATCATTGCGCAAATTCTTGAGGGCCAGCTCAACTAGCAAACGAAAGCCAGTCCTTGGGGCTCCTCCCTCATGGGTCGCCAGTTGTCTCTTCAAGGCCACTAGGAATTTTCCTGACTAGGGATATTAACTTCAGGACGTGTTTGGTACGCGGCAGTATATTATAGGACATTACAAAAACTTGTGTCCCATGTTTCGTGTGACAATTAGATTGGGATTGGACATGACCGAGTTGGACCAAAAATGCATTTTTTCTGTCCCCCCAAAATAGGTGGAACAAAAACCAGGGTTATGGGATCGGTAAATTACTAAACTACCCATGTCACATTAAAACACTAAAACCTTACACAATTATTTCACACACCCACCTCACTCTTGCCCGTCCAGTCATGACTGCGTACCAAACGCTTGAGGGCTCCTCTCCGTAGGTGCCAGTTGAGTCTTTTCAGGGCTATTGGGGATGTCCTGGCTGTTATCTTTTAAGACTCCATGAGATTAGTCAAGGTGCACGCAAGCTGGCCCGCACGGAAAACTTTGAATCTGGTGCAAGAAAGCTGATGGGTACGCTCGTTTCTTGTTTCTAACTGCAGCAGAAACTAATAGAAGTCGAAGATTTTCTAAAGCTGCCACGAATGAATTTGACCAGCCAGCAGGTCAAGATACACAAAGGATCTTTATCAGAACACATCAAGAACTGGGAAGAAGTCAACAAGACTCTCACTGGTACAACTTATGAGAAATTTCTTCAAGCTGATTATTAGAATGAACCCATATGTAAATAACCTCTGTTACAACTAATCAAAAACCCATAGAAAACCGAGATACCAAAAATGGCGGGTTTTTTTTTCCTCTTCGTATAGTCTTGTTTCTTTCGAGATTTCCATTAGGTTATACGTTTCTTGATGAATTTAGGGGTGTTTTAGGGTTTTTGTTTAGGAAGATTTTGAGAAAGTTTTAGTAGGGTAGGAAAATTTTAGGGGTTAGAATTTAGATCTTTGAGATATAGAGATACATGTATCAAAGTCTATTTGACAATGAACATCTTAGTTCTATTTGGGTTTTAAAGATTATCTTGTTATAATCTTTTGAAGTTTATGCACTTAAACTTCATTATTTTGTCGCTAAATCGGGATTATTTGAGCCGATTGGATTTAACCGAATGATCTATATAGATTTGGATTTTAACCGATATTTGAGTTCGGATTGTAGTTTTAGCGTGGGGGTGGTTCGACATTGGTCGTTGATGTTTGGTATGGTTTTCGATTAGCCATTTATGGTTGTAATAGTTTCAGTCAATTGGTTCTTGGTCAATTTGATTTTGCTTACTTAGGGGCCCGTTTACTTACCAGGTAGGTGCTTACCGAGTAATTTTTCTCACCGGACGAACATGACAAGGCCAAAAGAATCTTACATGGTAAGAGCGATGTTAAGGATAGAGAGTCTTACCCGGTAAGTGAGGGTGAAGACTCTTACTCGGGTAAGCGCTTACCATATATATTGTTGCATACGATACCATTTTGATATACTACAATCTTACCCAAAAAATAAATTATAATGTTGGTTTCTAACGGTAAACACTTACCGGGTAAGCATTTAGGTAAACAGCCCTTAAGAGTCGGGATCAAGTCAGAACTTTTTACTTTTGTAAGAATAGGAGTGGACCTATGAATGCCCAGATGGGTCCCGTGTATCTGATCAACTGATTTTTGCAAGTACAATATTTTTTGGGGTATGAGAGGTGCACATGCCAAAACTTTGAAAAGTGCTTTGAGATATTAAAAAATACAAGGGAGATCAACTGAAAAAGACCCTGAAAATCAACCAAAAAACTTAAAAATATCTCGAAGTGTGAAATTTGGTCACGTTAGACAACTTTACGGACATTTGATCATTCTTAACGGTGCATTTGCTCAGCAAAAATCCTTGGTCTCCTAGTGTGCGAGAAAGTGAGAACAAATGAAGATACTTTTATACGGTATGAAT
The DNA here is from genome assembly GCF_001531365.2 of Cynara cardunculus var. scolymus. NCBI lineage: Eukaryota > Viridiplantae > Streptophyta > Magnoliopsida > Asterales > Asteraceae > Cynara > Cynara cardunculus. The sequence continues at coordinate 33,947,275 of NC_037532.1, forward strand.
ATTGTAATTTTTACATCATCTTTAACGGTATCGTGGAAGGTTACTGATTTTGGGCTGAAAAGTTGTCTTGGGCTCATTTGGATTAAGAAAAAGAAGTGGGCTAAATCCAATTTGCTGAAAGCCCAATAGCCCATTATATATGATAACCCAATAACCCTATTTATATTATTTTACCATTATTAGTTTATAAATTATTTTATTTATTAATACAATTAGTTTATGTTTAAATTAAAACTATTTTAATCAATTCTAACAAACATAAATCTAAATTAAAAATTAAATTATTAACTCATAATTTACATAAATATGTTTTTATATTTTATTTAATTGAAATGAAAAAATTATATTAAATCGAAATAAAGAAATTGTATTTGGTTACTTTTATTAGATTGTAGAGTGGTGGTTGAAGTGGCAATAAACAGATAAACCACTTTCCAAAATTACTGGTATTTAAAATGTAATTGCAGAAACTGATATGCAACAGTTCTGAGTATGAAAGTGGTTTAAGCTTAGGCTCCAAAGATCAAAAGTGCCTATAAGTCTCAGGTTCAAATTCAAGTAGAAATAAAAATCCCCCTGTGGCCACAGAAGTTCAAATGCGGTGACTTCGGGCTACCCGCAAAGCAGGTGGTTGTCCTGGGATTAGTTGGCTCATATAGCGGATTAGATATCTAGGTTAATAAAAAATAGATGATTTGGAGTGACTAAATTCGGATAAATTAAAAAAAAATGTAAAGTTGATTTTAAGTTTGGAATCAGTAGATAGAATTAGAAGATTTCTGAAGCAATTTAACCAAAACGTGAAAATAAAATTTCCTTTTAATTTCAATTATTACTGATTTCAGCCTTTCTATGTTATGATATCATGAAATTTTGCTACATCATTGAATATTGAGTTTCTCGTCATTCAAATTTGGGGGAAACTTCATGTCTATGCTTATTCAAGATTTACACTTATTCTCGTAAGATAAGTGAGGGTGATAATTTTTACTTGATCTTTTTTGAAGTATATAATATATATATACGGCAAATGCAACAAAAAAACTCACACACTTTCCTCACCTATGGTGAGGTTTGAACCCCTGACCTTCTAGAAGGCCAAGAGTTACGATACCGCTAGACCAAAGGCCCTTTGGTTTTTACCTGATTACTGTTGGTAAAGAACACAGAAGCAAATGAAAAAGACGGGTTTTTTTTTTATATATATAATGGCAGCATTGGAGAAATGGTACAAACATCACATTTATCGTAAACAAATCGTAACATCTATTTTAGTGGCGGGTAAAAGATTAATAAAATTTCGATTTTCATCCCTAAAGTTTGCAATTTATTTATTTTTGAAGCCAAAACACTACTTTTAAGTATGAAAGATTAAAATAGAAATGAATTGTAAACCATATAATCAAATAAAACAATAAATTTTAAATTATAAGGATTAAAATAGAAATTCTTAACAAACTATAGGGACTAAAAAGGTAACTTACTATATTAATAATTAGGAAAAGTACATTAAGGACAAAAGAACATGGTCTTTGATAGGAAAGGTTTATGGTTTGACTAAATGAGTGGTCATTGTCAGTGGAGGTGAGGAAATATTCCAAAGTGGGGATCTCAATCCACTACTTATTTATTTAAGTATGTATTATTATTATAAAGTATTTGATAAAAACATCTTTTATATATAAATTACTGTTTATTGATATATATTATTTAAAATTTAAGATTATAAGTAGAATGTACATAAGTACATTTTATTAAAGCTTCATGTTTGAATTCGTGTAACTAATTACAGATAAACATAATCAAATACATGATAAACATCATTTTAAATATATAAAATCTAAAATATGATTAAGATAATCATTGAGCTCTAACAGAATACTTAATTATTATATTTTAAAATTATTTTATTAAAGCAAAAATAAATTAGTTCGTTATTAAACTTCAATTAAATTATAATAAAAAATTAAATAAAAAAAATTACACAAAAACGAGAACTTTTAAATAGTTAATTTAATACTAATATCGATTTTTTTTTTTCAAATTTATATTTTATTCAAAAATAAAAAAAAAATCTTTTTATCAGAACACATAAAATCGCATTATAACATCGATAGAGCAAAATATAGAACGGAACATTAAAATCAAAATATATCTTCCTGCATTGTGTGAGTACCATTCTAGAGCAAAATATAGAACCAACTAATTCATTAAATAGTTTTACATTTAAAAAATAATTTAGGGACATAATCATTTAAAATAAAAAAGTTTAATGGTTTTTCATTTAAAAAATAATTCAGGGACTTAATCGTTCAAAATGAAATAGTTCATTGAGTTTTTTTTTTAACTTTTCCTTTAATTTTAAGATATTAAATCTTGGAAGTCGTTCATCAAATGCTTACCTGGTAAGTGGTTATTGTGTCAATTACCTTACCGAATAAATATGACCAAAATCAAAAATCTTACCCGGTAAGAGCGACGACAAAGACCGAGCGTCTTATCCAATTAGCACTTATAGGATAAATTGTTACATACGATGTTATTTTAATAGACCAGAATCTTATTCGATAGGTAAAATAAGTAAAAAATATATACTCTTGTCAATAAACACATAGAATAAATATTTGTATAAACGAACTCTTAATTCATTAAATCAATAAATTAATATTATGGTGTTTTCTAAAATTTCTTTAAAATTAGAGAACCAAAATTTTATAGGAAAAATATATATTTCATTTCAATAGTTTATTATTTTGGAGATTATACCTTTTTCTTTTCAATATTTAATTTAAAAGTTTTCTATTAATAAAAATATAACAAAAGTATTTGTTTACTATAGTTTTAAAATAGGTAAATTGCATGAAAAATTAATGTATTTTAATTTGATTTTTATTTTGGGTAACGTATTTCCAAGATTTCCAGTTTGGTATCTAAGATGTAAAATTTTAAGCATTTAAATACCCGGATAACCGGTTGAAAACTAATTTTAGATTAAAAAAAAGACTAATTTTAGATTAAAAAAATTCATGTCTCTAACCACGTTAGCAAATAATACTAAGTTGGATATCACATTAGCATGATAACCGATTAATGCTTTAATCAGTTACCCATGTACTTAAATGTTTAAAACTTTACATCTTAGCTACCAAAATGAAAGTTTTGAAAGTACGTTAACCAAAATAGGAATCAAGTTAAAATACGTTACTTTTTCATGCAATTTGTCATTTTAAACTGAGAGCTTCTTTATCCTACTTTTTCTATTTCGAAGAATCTCTTAGAACAAAAATTCTACCTAAAATCTACATTTTCTCTACTTTAAAAAATCTATCGAAGATGTTTTTATATAAATAAAATCAGTTAAATGACTATAAAATGTTATATATATA
>NC_037532.1:33950720-33970637 GCF_001531365.2 Cynara cardunculus var. scolymus
TAGATGAACAAGTTTACTTCAAATTTAGATGTTTCACGTATCTAAATTTCCTTTAATTATGGTTTTTGTTCATGTTGTATTAATGGTTCCTTTTTTTAAAAAAAAAAAAAAAAAAAAAAAACACTTGTGGTAGGGTATTTTCGTCATTTGCGTATTAAATACTACTAGAGTTATCATTTTAAAGGGCGTATTTGATGTCCAGACAGGACATGACAATACAAGATAGAACAATTGTTCAATGTTTGGTAAGATAAAACTGGACAGAACAGAACAAGTAAAATGACCAATTTTCTTCTAATGAATTGTTTATTTTAATTAATTTATGTAATTTATTAAATTATAATAGAATAATTAACTTTTATAACAAAATATATCATTAGAAAGTTTTCGTTAAAACAATTACAATGACACCGAATAAAAAGTTTATTTAGTTTCCAATTTACATTTTTATCTCTTTTCTACATTATTTTTATTATTATTAATATGTAACATTTACATAAATTAATAAAAATATAAAAACCATATAAAAACCATGAGGACAGAAAAATGAAAGTTTAAAAAACATAAAATATAATAAATAAAATTTAAAGAAGAAATAAAATGTAAAAGTGGGACCTATTTGATGTTTTAGAAGAGAATTAAGTTTTATTTTGAGATAAGTCTGTTCCACCTTGTTTCATAAGGTAGAGGTGGAACATGCCTGTACCACTTTGTTCCTGTCTGTTCCACATAAAAATCATGCCAAATATAGGACAGAAAAACCTGTCCCGTCCTGTATACCAAATGCAACCATAAGACACTCCTCAATTCTTGTTCTTCTCCTTGGTTCCCTTTTTATCAAAGGTGTTAAATATAGTAAAGGGAAGAATGAATATTGTACAACCAAATTAAGAAACATACACCTGATCAAAATCATAAAATCAAAACCCTAAAATCCATTCCATGTCCCGAAAAGCCGAGACAATCACAACAGATGCAAGTTCATGAGAGGATTTGGTCGAAACTCATAAGCATATTCACATCCCCAACCCCACCGCCAAGATTTTTAACAAATTGATATATGAACGGTGGACCGTCTTCTTCCATCCCGACACCGACGAATTTGTGAGCGAGATAGAGAGAACGAAGACGTTCAAGAAGAACAAGAGAAAACCCTATAAAGAAAAGAAGCAAATGACAGATTTGCCCTCATGTGAAGGGCATGTGATGATGCAACTTAACATGAGGCATGAAACCTAGCATCATCAACAAGGTGTCAAAGAATTCGAAGTCAATAACAAAACTTGTGGCCACCGGGAGATTTACCTCAGCGTTACGGGTGAAACCTATAGCCATGACTTGCCAATGGGATTAAACCATGGTTCTCAAAGTTTTCACTATAATGATAATGGGCCATAGCAAATAGGTCAAATTTGACTTGTTATACTTAAAAAAGGTCATTCTAAAGCATCTCTCACTTATGTGGTTCAAAAAGAACACTTAGCATGCATAATGGCTCTATAAATATAGCACACACCAACCAGTTTAACCATCCTGGTTCGTATCAAGCACGTATCTTTCTGCTGCGTGGCTCGAGCTTATCTCTATCTAACGTTCACCTTTGCATCCATACGCATAACCCCATGGCTCTAACAAAGTTAACCCTAGCTATTTTTATCCTCATTCTGACCATCTCCTTTAACTTTTGGTATGTTGAGGGAAGACACTTAAAACAAAGGAGGCATCCCAAGAACACTTTTGTCAAAGAAAGCATACTAAACAAACCCAGTATATCCCACACAGAGGTAAGATTTGAGGAAACGGGTAGACATGGAGCAACTTATGCAAGTGAAGCTCTACCGACAAAACCTATGGCACATACACCACCGAATCCATCCAAGACTACAATTGAGTCTTGGTTGCAGCCCCCGCCCCCGACACGTGGTGCTGAAGACTTCAGGCCGACAGCACCCGGCCACAGCCCTGGGGTTGGGCATTCCATTCAAAACTAGGGCACGAGCAACTTATTACTCACGTGCATGGCCCATGTAACATTTGGTGTAATATTTAGAACAATATGGTTCATGTACGATTTGTCATTCTGCAAACTCAATTCAGCATTTTCTATCTTGCATTAATGTAATGTTATGTAATTATGATTTCATTTTATCTTAATCTATCTATTTGTTCCTCTGTGCTTTTACATAGTCGGTTTACTTGGGCATACACTCTCACCGATATCTTACTTGTTCGTTACGTCTATTTGTTCTGCAAGCCGGAGGTCTTCACAGAAACAACCTCTCGGGGTAGAGGTAATAAGGTATGTGTACATCATACCGTCCCCAGACCCTACCACGCTTGGATTTACTGGGTCCGTTTGATTTGGTTTATAGAATTCACAAGAAAACAGTACAATAGTAAAAAGAAACTTTACCGATTGAAATAAGCGCTGTTACTTGTTCTTAGTGGCTGAAAAAGCCTAAAACTATCCCAAGCAATATGATAAAGGATCTCCCTGCTTAAGAATCACAATAGAACGATTTGTTATTGATCATTATTGTACACAAGAAGCATCAAAATCCAGAAATCTGTAGGAATGTTGTTCTGTCGAAAGTGGTGATGATCTTAGACCCGAAAGTCGTGTTATATGAACAAGTTAAATCACTGGAATATAGCATTGGAGACATGTGCGTATTTGAATCATCGAGATAACAGACATAACAATACCAGGTAGTTTAAAATGAAAATGAAACACAAGTTAAAAAAGCAACTATTTAGCACATTTATTGTAGCAAGTTGCATTTTTCTATATTTTAAACGAATTAAATAATTTAGATGGTCTTTCATAAGGTCATTGATGGCAGCTAAGAGCATATTTCCATTTTAGACATCTAAGGAGATTGAAGGCTGCAACTTGTTCATTTTGTGTTCTTTTGTTCATTCAGACTTTCCATTTTTCTTTTTCTAATAAAGAGATGTTCTCTTGCTCTTTATATTCGAACATGCTTCTCCATCTAGGAGTACGACTTCCTAATCAGGATCTCACATACACTCTTCCTGCTTCTTGGCACTGATCCCATACACATAAAGCATATATATATATGTATATATATAGGGGTTCAGGGAAAAGGCAAAGGATCGTCTGAGAAGGTGAGTTAAGGTGAGAAGTGTAAGAAGGGATCTGGACCCTTGATCACCTTTAATTTCAAACCCACCCATGCACGGGGATTAATCCGGTGCATCTCATCCTAATCTGCATCCAAGAATTCTCCTTCTCACGGAACCCAACCCTCAGGGAAAACCCCCCAAAAAATGAAAAACTGGTAACCACACATTTGGATGACATGGATAAGTGCATACAAGTAATAGTAATTGAAGTTGTTTCTTGGTTTTTATGCACGTGTGCATACCGGACAAATGGTTTACAACTTACTTGTATGCACATGTGCATACAACGATTACCAGGGTGTTCCTTAGTTTTTCATTTTTTTTGCAGTTTTTCCCGGAACCTGACCCTATATATACACTGCAAATCATATAACAACAATCAAAAAGTTGGAATCGTGAAAACCAGTTGCATGTGAAAACCAAACCCATAACATTCAAATAAAACCATCCAATGAGTTTGATTTTTAAGCTTTGATTCATATTCACATGTTCTGTTATTGTGAGTGAGTATTGAGTGTGTTTCATAATATAAACATATTTTGGTGTTTTTTCACACACAAAGCATTTCTTGACGTTTCATCTAAGAAACAACACCGCATGTTCACATGTGTAGTTTCATCTATGAAACAACACATATAAACTGGTTTTCACGGTTTCTATATGATTTGCGCCCTACATATTGAAACCATGATGAAGATCCTTATAGGCTGTCCCACCAAATTCAGTCACTATCATTCAATGATTTTCACATATACTTGTAATATTATATGTAAAGTCTCACACTCTATGTAAACTATAGCCTAACATAAAAGAGAATCATATTCTCCATATTCCTTACTAAAATATTAAACCACTTTTACAATTTAATAAGTCTAGTGGGAGGAATGCGGCTAGGGTAAGACTTCCAAAGATCATGGAACCAACCAGGGAATGTCCTGGAGGGAAATAAATCTTATTTTAAATTTCACTATGAATGGAGATACACATGTCCGGGCGGAAAAGCTCATCATTTTTTTTCTGTTTGACTTCTTTCTAGTTAACGGGTTGCAGGTTTCTTTCACAGCAAAGAAGAGTGGTAGGACCCCAAGTGGGATTGGTGGAATTGGTAATTTAAAATTGTTCTTGATCCTTGACCATGAAAATTTCAGGCAGGCAAATAGAAAATTTCATCAATAATAGTGATCTAAAGCAAATCAACATCCACTACATTCGTATCTAAGTGGGGTTGGTAGAATTGAGCTCCAGCAGTTCTTTGTAAACAATGGTACCCAAAACCAATAAAGAAGCTCATCTTAAAGCCAGATCATAATAACAATTCCTCCAGACAGCATACTATACGATCACCATTCATAGAAATCAAGCTACGGTTTGTTCCTGTGAGAATATGTGGAACCATAAGATTACTCTCCAATGGAGGCTACACGGGCACAAATTGTCCCATAGTGTTGAGAGGGGCTAGATGAGTACAAACTAACCCAGAGTGTCGAGTCCCTGGAGTGGTAGACCATGGGCTCTGATATCATGTGAGAATATGTGGAACACATTAGATTACTCTCCAAAAGAGCCCTTAGGAGATAAGCGAGGTTCCAACATCTATAGAGGAGAAATGGTGGAAGTCTAGCCGATGTGGGACTTTAACAGTTCCGTTAGAGAACTTAAGAGGCCAACTCCACGACTCAAGATAGAAGTCAAAACAGATAAAAGCCCACAACCTGATAGGAGGAACATACATCAACATATATAAAATCAAGAAGCAAATGGACGTCCTCGATTTGGACTAAATACATTTGGTCAAACTACCAAATTAAAAAAAAAGTTGGTCAAATTATGACTCTCTGTGTTGTCCATCCATTATCAGCTACTTTTCTTCTTCAATTGGTGGTAATTTCCATTAGAAGATACCACCTCTAAAAGTTCAATTGGCTCTCTTACTTTTGATCAGAACACTAATTGATTCTTTCACACCTAACTTTAATACATCAAAAAGAAAGACTAAACTAGAAATAATAAGGAAAGAAAGTTATACACAAGAAACAATTATAAATACTACAATCATGAAACTAAAATCTTATACATGAAGTTTTAGTGGAACACTAACATTTCAACTAAAATTGAGATCGGCAGGCCATAACATTGGTAGGAATAGTAAGGAGTATTACAAGGGAATGAAAAAAGCTTGGGAGTGAACAAAATCGTCCTCAAAGAATGTCAACCCCTCAGAGTAGCATGTTGGGTATCAATTTAGGAAGAAAGAGGGGGGGGGGGGAGATGGATTGACTATGTAAGTAATAGATGAAGGTGTTCTCGTTTGAACCTCCACCTATGTAAAACACATCTAAAATTCAAATCAGAACTCATCTGGATATTTGTTACTGAAAATAATCACAAAAAGATTTCTTTTTTACTAGGTTTTTTCTTGATAATAAAAAGAGTACAGTTTGAGAAAAGAAGCTTTTGACAACGGAAGAACATCTCCAGACGTTAGCACCATTTCTTTCCGGGTCCTCCAAAGTAAACTCTTCTCTTAATTCTATCACATAACACACTCCATCCATTTCACAACTGAAAATCAAGAAGAAATTTAAAGATGGGTTTGGAAACAATAGACGTGATCCAATACAAATGAATCCTTATCTGATTTCTAGAGAAGGGATGATCATTTGAGAAGACCGCGGTTATGTAAATTAACATTCAAATAGGAGTCTTTCTATACAACAAAGAAAAATTGTAAAACCAACTTTTCTTTGGGAGGAAGAACAAAAATTGTCGCTAACTAATTTTCTCTTTCATTTGCGTTCTTTCCTTGTTTTCATTTACGTAACATATACGATTCATTTATCTCACTTGGGCATTTTATACCTTTCCTAATTTATGAAACTCATCAAGTGAAGAAAGAAAAATGTCAGAAACTTTTCCTCTCCCCCTTTCCATCTTTAGGTGCCACAGTTGCCATGTCCATTTTGGTTTTCTAGTTGCTTCTAACACCAATTGTCTTTTAGTTCTGATTTTCAGGCCTGTGATATTTTTACACCTATTATCTTAATTGTTTGTCACCTGGCTTAACATATTGTTTTTCCAAGATATCAATCTTATTCACATTGAACTTCATCAACTTGCAACATTTTGTAGGTTGCAAAATAAGGATCATAAAAGGTACATACATTGGACTAGAATATATATATATATATATATACATATATATATATATATTGATATTTGCAATCTGAAGTTCTTTTCAACAAATCTATAGCTGTGAGATGCAGTTGTCTAAATTCAAGAGCTTCAACAAATTTTGACAAGTATTGAGATGCATAAGGAAGCAATTATTCAAAACTAATGAATGTGTGTTTAATCACATTAGTAAAGCGGCCAATTTGATCATACATGTTTTTCGATGATAATTAATGTAACAGAACATATAATGTAATAAAACTATTCCATTATGTCCTCACAGACCAGTTCTATAAACTGCACTTCCACAAGTTTCAGGAGCTACGTACCTCAAATAAAGCATTCATGTGATAAAATGACCTTTGTAGAAATTTGACCCTTTCAGCTGCTAATCATCAGCTAATTCAATTAAGTCTTGTGCAGCATAAACTAATTAAAATGTAGACTACAAGACAGTTGTATTTCACTTGAGTTTGTCGACCGCAACAGCTTATATCTTTCATATGAACCATCCACACAAAATTAATAAACATTCCTCAGTGGAAAGGACTAGAGAATCTCTTGGTAGTGGTGATAAAGCTAGTTGATTTGATATTATAACTTACAAAATCTAAGCAGTTCCATCTGATATTGAAATAAATGATTTTGTATAATCATCACTCGTGCAAGGATCAACCAGTCAAAGCACAAATTGTGCAAATTGTATGGCCCGTAAGCATTCAAGGACCACTAGTGGCTACAAAATTCATTCACAGTGCCAGCTGAAGATGTAAGATATAGCTAGTCTCACTTTAAATTAAAGTATTCATAAAAATATTGGCGTCAAACATGAAATAGATGAAAAAATCTAAAATTTCTACATCACGCAAAAGAGGACCTTGGAAAGCAGTGTTGACTGTTTGGTTATGATTTGCCTAATAACCCGATACTATTTCTTCCACCAGTCAATACCTCTAACTGGAGTTACAGTTATGCACCTTATTGCTATAAATACTGGAGGGCTAGAATAACATCCATTGTGCTTCCACCACCCTTCTTCCCTTTTACCATTTGATTTACATTTTAGTGAAAAACCTCCTCAAACACTAAAACAAACCTTGCCAGGCTTATATTTTTCTAGTCATGGTCCACTTCCAGATATACTCTTGGATCGTCGTCTTTCTGATAATAGCCTGCCATGCAATCCTACTGGCTGAGGGAAGGCAGCTAAAACCGTTGAAGAACAAAGATAAAAAAGATACAGAAACACAAACCAAACACGCCTTGGATCCATTGCAAAAGCATTTAAGAAACGAAAACAGTTTTCAAGTCTCATCTGCAGGTGAAGTCCCTACTATTACTAGCCCTCCCGTTACAGAAAAAGAAGCAAAATTCCCACCACAAGTACCAACTCAAACTCAAGGAGATGGGATTTCAGACCTAAAAGCCATTACTGCCTTTCGACCTACCACGCCAGGTAACAGTCCAGGAGCAGGCCACTCTTTCACTGAGCACAGACTAGATTTTGAATCAGAAGCATCAAGTAATGTTAATGGCATTCCTCAGTCTAATGCAGAATCAGGTAACGGTTTCCGGCCCACGAAACCAGGAAGCAGCCCCGGGGCTGGCCATTCTATACATAGCAAAACTACTAAGCCAAAAGCCTAGATTGATATAGGCCAAAATGAAAGTTGGCTGTAATTTATATCCATTGTGAATTCCTCCTTAGGGCCAAAGATTACTCGGCCTATGCATATTTTTCTAGTTCCATGCCTTTAATATCTGCTGCAGTGACCATTTATCTTTCCAATTACTATAAATTTGGCAATTGATCTTTAATAAATCTTAAAATGTACATATCTCCTTCCCTTCCCGTAAATGCATGGGTCCTCAAATGCAAAATGCAAGGCCAACCACACAAGGAATGTAAAAGGCCATAGAAATTAACTTGCATGCATTACTGTATATAATAAACACACAAGTAAAAACAAAAGAAAGATCAAGACTACTTCAACAAGCTGCTTACAACTTACAGAAAATAGCAAAAAACAAGAAACCAATTAATTTTTTCTGAAATCACAAAAACAAATCATAGAGGTTAGTTATCTGACATGCCATCATTTTATGGGTAGCATTTTTGGTCTACTCCAATCACTTACCATCATCTTAAGGGTAACATTTTGGTCTATCGGTTTGATGTAAATACTACTGATTCTCAGTTGACACGTTAGACATACAAAAATCAGAATAATAACGTTTAAATTTCACTCTCCTGCTGAATGCATGTAAACAAGGGCCATTTTGTTAGATTTACTAATCATCGATATCTAGGTGATCAAAACTCAACAGAAGATATTACCCACAATTATTTCCTGTAAATTCAAAATACAAGTAAAAAGGAAACAATACTAAAATCCAATGGTCACCACATCACAATAAAATATTCATAACAAGTAATTAGCAAAACATAGATGCCCAGTTTTCATAAGGCAAAATAGATAAATACTAACTGTACTTCTATAATCTTTTCAATTGCATACATCAACAAACAAATTACCAATTACACCACATTTATGGCCAATAGAGGCTTAGATGACATCCTTCACAATGTTCTTTGTTGTTCTTCCATACCAAACTGATCATCAGTGCTAAATAATCCAGTGCTATGAACAGGAAGGGAGTAATCAATATAAACTATGAGAATCAAAGCAAATGATTGATCAAATTTTCAGTTGATACATGCAAAGAAATTACTTCATCTATCTTGCTTAAAAAGCAAATATAAATCAAGCCAGCTAATCTAACTTTTTTTTTCTCATCAAGAGAAACGATTAAAGTTACCGGCAAGAAGAGCCCAATTGACAACTTTTCATATTTCCATTCTTGGAAAACACCGAGAGAATCAAAACGCACATGAATGCCATTTTCATCAACACATACTTTTTGTTACTTTTCACCTTTCCCCCTTTTTCCTTTAGTTTCCAATTCCCAATTAATAAACCTTTTACAACCGCTTTACGAACCCTAAAAGCAAATTGGCGCAACGGTAGACTGGAATTGGCGATGAACACCAATTAATGGTAACAACATTAAGATAATCAATGGTTCCAACGCTTATATAGAGGTAATTACAGGCTAAAAACAGGTTTCCGATGAAAATAAACAACACATAAGAGCTGATCAAGAAAAACCTAACCTGTAAGCTGTTGCCGTTCCGATCGAAAGTCTCCGGTGAATCGGCTCATGGATTTTACCGTTTGTCACTTTGTTTAACCAGGAGGGTTTTATTATTTACCTTTTCTTATAATTTTATCTATACTATGTTATATATCTATACTATATTTAAAAAAAAACATTTCATAAAAACCATTAAAAATTATTTTTTATCATAAAATACTATTTATTGATACATATTATTTAAAATTTAAGATTACAAGTAAAATTGTACGTAAATATAACTTACTAAAGCTTCATGTTTGGATTCGTATAATTAACTGTAGATAAACATAATCGAGAGAATAAACATCTATTTTAAATAAATAAAATTTAAAATATAATTAAGATAATCATTAAATTTAATAAAACACTTAATTATTATATTTATAAAAAAATATTTTAAATCAAAAAATAAAAAATAATTAAAAAAATACATACACACAAATAAAATTAAATAGTTAATTTGGTACTAATATCAATATATATTTTTTATTTCTTTATGATATCTTCATATTTATATCTTATTTAAAAATAAAAACATTATCGTTTTCTCAAAACAATGTAAAATTGTATTATAACATCGATTGAGACAAAAAAAAAAACACAAAACATTAAAATCAAGATGTATCTCGCTGCATTGTGCGAGTACCATTCTAGTTATATTATAAATCATTTGACAAAAACTCTTAAAAATCACTTTTTATGCATGAAATACTTTTTATTGATGCATATTACTTAAAATTCAAGATTACAAATAAATTTTGCATAAGTAAAAGTTATTAAAGCTTCATGTTTGAATTCGTGTAATTAATTACAGATAAACATAATCAAATAGAGGATAAACATCTCATTTTAAATATAAAAAATCAAAAATATAATTAAAATAATCATTGAGTTCTTAAAAAAACTTAATTATTATTTTTATAAAAAATTAAATTATTAAACCAAAAAAAAAAAAAAAACAAAAATCAAATAAGTGCTTAATAAGTGGTTAGCTTAATTAGTTAAGTTATATAAAATGTTTGATTTTAATTTGATATTAAAAAAGTGACTTAATATATTAAGTTAGCCCATCCTATATTAATGTATTATTTCCAAATAACCCTTGTTGTCCTACAATTTTGAATCACAAAACTTATTAAAAAATAAATAATTTATCAACATGTATAAATTAAAAATTATAATAAAATAATAATAATTTATTATTTTAAATATATTTGAAGTTATCAACTATCGTGTTATGAAATCATTGAGTTGAAATGATTTATGTTATTTCAGACAATTTTATTAAAGATTTTTTTGTTATTTTAAACATTTATCACATGATTTATTTCCGTTCAATGTTTATGAGACATAAAGTTAAAATGGTAATGTTTGTTATTCAAGACAAAATTAAATACTAATTTATCTTAATCTATCCAGACAGATTAATGCTTAGAGACAACTTAATGGATTCAGAACTTAATGGATAAAAATCCAACAACCTCTTAGGTGCCATTTGCTAAATCACTTATCCGATAAAGCTCTTATCGGGTCATTTACCTTACCGGATGAACATGACAATGACGAGAATCTTACCTGTAAGAACGATGAAAAGAATGGAGAGTCTTACCCGATAAGTGAATGTGATGACTCTTACCCGGTTACCAGGTAAATTGTCATACGATGCCGTTTTAATGGACTACAATTTTTAATATCTATGAAGAGTGTATGTATACGTGATGATGTAATTGTCTAATATATATATTAATATAAACTCAACAATCAGATTATATCCAAAAAAAATAAAAGGATATCGGATTCATCAGGTTGGGTTGGGTTCAAATAACAATAACTCAATATCAATCCAATACCTATGGTTTAAGAATTTTACAACTCGTTTAGACATCGAGTTACTTCAGGTTAAATTATTTCACGTTGAATTGAATTAGGTTGATCAGGTTTTTGAACACTCCTAATTGAAAACGCAAAATAAACACTAAAGTATCGAATGGTAAGTGAACTTTTTGATTTTTGGATTTTTTGTTGCACAATAATCACCATAAATAAGTTGTCTTAAATTACTACTTTTTGGCTAAAAATATAATGGAAGAAAGTCACATCGATCGATAATCATTGGTTGTACAACGTTGTTTGAAATAATTTATATTATATATAAAAACAATATTTATAAATATAGTAGAAATTTACGCGTTAGCTACTTGCTACCTTTTTCCACTACTGTATTTCATAATTACGTGTCTTTTCAGATGGCGTTTTATATTTCTCAGTTCTTCAAAGACGAAACTGAACCTCATCTAAAATGATTGAACGCTATAAGTCTATAATGTCATGATAAAAGGATACCATATTGTTGACATACATATGCACGTACAAATATAACTTGCATCATATCATTTCGTGTAGCAGTTTTTTTTGTCGATTCTTAAGGACAAGATCAAACCTCATCTAGAATGATCGTACGACATAAGTTTTATGATGTCATGATGAAAAGATATATAATTGTTGGCATACTAGTTGTGTACCTGCGCAATGCGGCGGGAGACGTGAAGTTTAACGATTTCGAAGTTTCATTGGTTTTATTAGAGAAGAGTTAACGATGATATAAGTTATATTTGGTCTTTACATATTAATACAATTTGAATAAATAAGAGTTATGGTTCCAATTACAGTCTATCGACGAAAAAAATTGTATGACGGTTAAAATCCAACATATTTAAACGACTCCACAAATGTGTTCGATTTACACCAAGAGCAAATAATCAAGAGATCGAGAGCGAGACTGAGAGTTCTAGAGCAATTGAATGAGAGATGGATGAGATAACTTTTAATAACTCATGGTGAATATTTGTTTGAATCTCACCTTGAGGGATGGGAAGAAGACATAAAGGTATAAGAGGGTGAAGATATGAGTGAAATGTGTCAAAAGTATCTTGGAAACATGAAAAGAAAAAGTAATAATGTGCATTGATAACTTGTACTATATATTATTTCAATTGTAGATTAAAAGATTTTAAGACTGAATGCATAAAGCAGTAGTACTTAATGCATTATGAGTTGTTTTTAAGACTCTGTGCATTAAAAATTATTTTTAAGACTTTTGATAAATCTGGTTTATAAGGGAGTATAAATATGTGAAGATGGATTCAAACAAGAACAATGTCAAAATAAAAGAACAAGAAAACGGTCAAATCACATGATTCTACACTAAAATTACATGTGATTACGGCATGGTTTCGACCGCAACCTAGGTCATGGGTCAAGTTTCCCACACACCTTTGCATTGATCGTATTTCGTAATCACATGTGACTTCGGTGTAAAATTACATGTAATTTGACAATTATCTTGTTCTTTAATTTGACCTTATCCTCGGTTTGAACCAAACTCGTTCCTGACATTGTATAGGCCCTGGGCAAAATGTAAAATAGGCCCCTCGATAAGTTGACTATTTAGAATAATGCTCTATGTAAACCAATATAAATCAGTTGTGTTTCTATCTCGCCTCATGTTAATGTTTTTCATCACCATTTTAAACTTAGGGTTAAATCAAAGTATTTTGGAACCATTAATCTTAGAATCAAAAACCCATGTTGGTTATAGCTTGAGATCTTAATTATTCTTGTTTTAAAGATAGGAAAGTACTTAAGATTCATGCACTCAATATTAAGTAATAAGAAGTCTATAATGTATGGAAAAATGAGGTCCCGTTTGGTTTGCAAGATTGAATTGGATTTGGGATTATATTTCATCTCGTGATTTCATTGAAATCCACAAACATAGGATTTTAAAATCCCATTGAGGTTGGTATTTCATGGAATTTCGTTAGATTTTTAATAATGTTTTAAAATATGTTAAAAACATTTGTTTTATAACAATCAATTAATAAAAAGGTAATATAATTACTTATAATTTGTTTTTATAAATTATTTATAAATAATGAAATTCAATTCTATTTCAAACCCTACAAACCAAACGTATCAAAGATTCCAAATTCAAATCCTTCTAATTCCAAATCCTTCAACGAAATCCAAATATCTCAAAACAATTCCATCAAACCAAACTCCTCCTAAGGACATTTTTGAAACCTCAATATTGATATAAGTTGGACCGTCTCATATGATTGGTATAATTGTTGGGGCCTATTTGATACTAAGAAAAATTGTGTCTATTTTATTTACCAATTTTTTTAAAACTACTATTGTATAGTATATACTAAAAAATTGCCCCCTATTGCTTGTGGGCCTTGGTGTGCGCCCGATTCGTCCTCTTCCAAGAACGACCCTAGTCTGAACCTCCTTATATATATATATATATATATATATAAAATTAAATGAGAACTAGATAGTTTGTGGTAATTGTGTGGTTTAATACAAGCCAATCATTTTAAATAATTCATGTTATTTACTAAAATAAAAAAAAGGGTAAATTAGTAACTTGTGTTGATTATTCAATTTACTTTAATTAGTTTAATTATTTTAATATATGTATACACACACACAAACACACACAGGGGCACGCAGAGACCAAATCTGGCGGCCTTCTCCGGCACCCACCACTACTCCGGTGACCTCCTTCGGTCATCGTTGATATTACAATGATCTCAAAGTTTACGTGGTGTGTTTTGGGTATCACATTGTATTTATTTTGGGTATCACATTGTGTATCATGGTGTATCGAGTATCACATGGTGTTCGTCGGAGGCCGGAGGTAGGTGAGAGAGAGGAGAGATAAAAAAATTTAAAATACCTAAAATACCCTTTAATTATGACCTTAAGTCAAATTACCAAAAATATTAGTTTCTTAATTTATCTATTGATTTGTGATTGAGATTGAATATCACAGTTATCACAAACTAATCAGTTGTTCCTTGAATGGACATATATATATATATATATATATATATAGTTTGTTTCAAATACAACCCGTCGTATTTGTACAACCAATACAACCCAATAAATTGAGATATTTATGGAAATGATGAGAGTTCATTTATTATGATTTGAATATTTATGGAAGATGAATATTGTTTATTAATTATGATCAATACTTTATATTAGAATACAATCAAAACTTCTATGAAATCACATATTAATCAAATGAAATGGACGGTTGAGATTGAGTTGTATTGGTTGCACAAATGTCAAGTGTTGTATAATAACCAACCTTTATATATATACATATATATATATATAGAGAGAGAGAGAGAGAGAGAGAGTTCGTTTCAAATGCAACTCATCACATTTGTACAACCAATGCAACCCAATAAATTGAGAGAGTTCATTTATTATGATTTAAATATTTATAGAAGATGAATAAGATTAATTAATTATGATCAATCTTTTATATTAGGAAACAATCAAAACTTGTATGAAATTACATATTCATCAAATTAAATGGATGGTTGAGATTTGATTGTATTGATTGTACAAATGTAAAGGGTTGTATAATAACCCACCCCTCTCTCTCTCTCTCTCTCTATATATATATATATATATATATATATGATGAAAATAGATGGGAAAAGGGAAAAAGATAGATGGAAACAGCAATGATGTTGGTGAGGAAGAAATTGAGACAGTGAATTGTCTAATAATCCTATCAACCTGGAGAAGATGCTCCTCAGCTTCTTTTTCTTTTCTTTTCTTTTCTCAAAAACCACCACTTCATGTTTTTAACTTAATTAATTTCCAAATCTTACAACTTACAAACATATTTTAAGTCTTTTAATTAGCGTCTGTTAAATGCTTACTGAAAACAAGATATAACAATAACTTTTTTGTTTCTTTTCGTAAGTTTCACGGAAAACCGTACGTGCTTCGCTTCAATAAACGTTTATGTACCCATCATTACTCTTATTTTATAAACATCAAGACCTGATTAACGATCTAAGCAAAAGCGAATATTTCGGCAACAATTAGGTTAAAAAGAATCCATTGGATTCATGATTAAAAGTATCTTTGTGGTTGATGGAGTATCTAGCCTTGTTGTGCACCACCTTATGTACTTCTTTCCTAATTTTTATGATGTCGTCTGGGCCTCGCATGCTTCCCCATTTGCCTTTTTTCAACTCACACACTCTCTATAAATACCATCGACTTCATCACCATCTAACTTGCCAAACTCTCCTGTGTATATCCCTTGCTTATAAGTTATATATATATATCTATAAAATGGCCAGTTTCAGTAGAACCCTTTTGGTTTCTGTGTTGATCGTGTTATTTATGACCAATGAGGTAGCGCAAACGAGTGAAGCAAGAAAGTTAGCAGAAAAACTGGTCATGACGGAAGAAAATGGTGCCACAAACCCTAGCCAAGTCCCACCACCACCTTCTGGTGTGGATGCTTTTCGACCCACCACGCCTGGCCATAGTCCTGGCGTGGGTCATTCCGTTCATAACTAATTAAAGAATGTCATAACTAGTCGAGCGGGGTGCGAAGAGGTTAATTATCTGCTCACATCCACTTTTTTTCTTCTCTTCTTTTCTTGCGAGGGGATTATTGCATTTTTGTCCATTTGAAAGATGATCAAGAAAACCAAATTTGAGACGGGCCGAAGCTTTTTCTATCCGTGCATTGATATATGCCCCGGCAATTCACTAGAAACGTGCGATTTTGAGATGTAATAATGTTTCAGTTTGTTAAGATTGATGTAACGTGTCTGTCTTTTTATAAATCCAAGCTTCTTTATTTAATGTCGATTTCGTGGAACCAAGATTCTACTTTATTCATATAATCATGGTGTAACGTTTGTAAATGATAACTTATATGACGTAAATCGACATGTTCACAATCATGATCGTCCAATTTCTATCGTTTTGGACGTGATGCGATTATTATAACGAAATCATGAGCAACATGAAATTTTGAATCCTAAGATATCTTTCTAAGTGTACCTTAAGTTATTGGTACGAAAAGAGAGAGATATAATTACGAGGACAAGAGATGTGATGCAATTGTATTGCATTCAATCGTGCAAGCATGAAGCTACCCTACAGGTCCTACATGCAGCTGATTGATGATAATCGTTCCTTGTTCAAGTTCATCATCATTGTGAAAGGGGAAAAATGTAAAAAGGATTGCGATTTTCTAACTTATGGTATAAAAACAAGTGAATATAAACCACAAGGGTGGTGCCTGATCGGTTTGAGCTTGGCTCCAAAGGTCAAATGTACCAGGAGGTCCCAGATTCAAATCCATGAAAGAATAAAAAATCCCTTTGTGGCCACGGAGGTTCAAATGCGGTGACTCCGGGTTATCTGCAAAACAGGTGGTCCCTGAGATTAGTCAGATCGTATAGCAGGTTGGATATCCATGTTAATAAAAAAGAAGTTATATATATATATATATATATATATTCTGGTTTAAAACGAGAACGATGATTAAATAAGAGAATATTACTAGACCAAGCCATGTGATCTTACACTAAGTTCACATGTGATTAAGTCGCAAGTCAAGACTCCCGCTCACTAGTGCGTTGACCGTGTTCCGTAATTGCATGTAATCTTTCGATGCATACAACATGTGATTTGACCATTTTTGTGTTTTCTTATTTTGATGCTATTCTCGTTTGATCTCTCTCTCACTATATATATATATATATATATTCGTTGCAAACTAATCACTAGATTTGTTCAAAAGTAGAATCAAACGAACACAATATATTCTGTATAATTGTAGATTTTAGAAAAAGTAAGATGTACGTTAATCTTCTACATCTGCTCAAAGAGACGGAGAGACCATTTCTTTGAAGACTTTTACAAAACAAAAATTAAAAGAAACATGTGAGAAACGTAGTACAGAGATACATGTATCTTAGGGGCCGTTTGCCAAACACTAACTTGGGTAAGTGAACACCAAGTTACATTACTTTACCGGATGAATATGGTAAGGACCAAGAATCTTACCCGGTAAGAACGAGACAAAGACCAAGAGTCTTACCCGGTAAGTGAGGGTGATGACTCTTACCACGATAAACACTTACCGGGTAAATTGTTGCATACGCTATCATTTTAGTGGACTAAAATCTTACGCGGTAAGTAAATGATAGTATTAAATTTTATAGATAAGCGCTTACCGGGTAAAATGAATAAAACCCCCTTGTAGCCACGTAGGGTTCAAATGCGAATTTCTATGAGTATATACCCAAATAATGTATGTATGCATGCATGTGTCTTTATAGGTATATGCTCGTAGAAGTTTATATTATTCCATTTTAGAAAAAAAAAATATGTATTTTATATTGCAATTTTTATATCGATTTACTTTATATATTTCTATTGATTATTAATAACTTTTTTAATCCAACACTTCTAGTTGAGACATATCATACACATAGGGACTTGAGTTTGACGTAAATTAAGAACCGTAAAAAATTGAAAAACTGTAATAAAATATGCATATTCATTGATGCATATACATTGTCAGAATATGTATTTTGTGAACAGGTATATTTGTCGACATATACCTACTATATATGTATGCAACGATATTTATGTTCTTTTTGTCATTTTTAATTACCTAGAAGACAACATTCAACCAAAAATTAATTCGTCATTCAATTATACGTTTAATTTATTCTAACACCTAGAAAAGTAAGATTCTAACTTAAGATCTCTTGCGTTATATATACATATGAGCTTAATTAAAGGAGAACTGATTGGTTTGTGGTAACTGTGAGGTCCAATCTCAACCACAAATCAACGGATAAATTAGGAAATTAATAATTATGATAGTTTGAGTTAAAATTATAATTAGAGAACATATTAGGTATTTTTAAAAAACTTCTCTCTCCTCTCTCATCTCTCCGACCTCCAATCTCCGGCCTCCGGTGAAATCGGCATCACAGTATATCAATGGGTATCACATTGTGTATATTTGTTTTTAAGGTTTGAGTTGATATCATAGTTGGTATAACAATGGTATCACAGTATATCACAATGGGTATCACATTGTGTTACTTTGTGTTTACTTGGTACCTGCCGGATTAATGTTCACCGGAGGCCGGAGATTGGAGGTCGGAGAGATGAGAGAGGAGAGAGGAGTTTTTTAAAAATACCTAAAATGCCCTCTAATTATAATTTTAACTCAAACTACCATAATTATTAATTTCATAATTTATCCGTTGATTTGTAGTTGAGATTGGATCTCACAATTACCACAAACTAATCAGTTCTCCATTGAATGTGACCTATTATATATATATATATATATATATATATATATAGGCTGGTTCAAATATTAACTAAAATTATTGTATTAACATTTGAAATCCAACTATATATACACACACAGATATTTTTATACCCCAAATGGTAGAGAGACAATTTTACAACAAGATCTCAACTTAAATCCACCTTATAACCCACACCAGGACAAAACTAGTTTACATTCTCATTAAATACTTTATAGGACCAAATCAAAAAGCATCAAATCTAAAAGTGTTACAATAAGTTTATATGACGCTTTTAGTATATTTAACAATTATCCTAGGATACTTTTAAATTAAAATGTCGTACTAAGTATTTTATACGATACTATTTGAAGAAATATCATATAAACACTAATACCCTATAAAAAGATGAGTTTATTAGCTAATATGACACTTTATTTTAAAAGAGTTCTAAAACACTTGTTAAAGCATTCCAAAACGTTCTATAAACCTTTTATAACGCTTTTAGATAAGATGTTTTATATTTTGGAGACAGACCCAATGATTTTTGGATACGGTTACACCTTTCACGAACCTAATTTTTTTGACCTTACCACGGAGGAACAATACAGTGACACGTGCCACCCAAACCACCCCTCTGGATCCGTCCGTGATTTTGGTCATATAAACTTAAATTTTATAAAGTATTATATTATAATGTTTAGACATTTTAGGCATCCTATATATAAAGTCTGATTTATTTATTGTAGTGGATCTTATGTGATGGCTAATTGATTTCAAGTTGGAATCTAAATTAATGGTGATGGAACACATGTATAACACATCAACATTATAGTGCCCAAATTCGTTGAAAAAGGGGTATATATTATCCTCTAGAGGGTCCCTATATATCGGTACAAACACATGTATAACACCATAGTAATGGCCAACTCTCGTTTATTCTGTAGAGCGTCCCTACTATACCAGTACTACAGTCGTCTGTGATGTCCTATGACAGGATGACACGACAACGAAATTGGCTTTATATGACATATCGAATGTCTAAGCGTCTTAATAGAATACTTTATAAAACTTAGGTTTATAGGATAAATTTATACAACGTTATATCTATAAGCGTTACAATATGTTTATAGGACGTTTGTGGACGTTTTCACAAGTTTTTTAGAACGTTTTTAAAATAAAATGTTCTATTAGCTATTTTATAGAACACTTTTGAGAAATGTCATATAAACTC
>NC_037532.1:33971157-33971857 GCF_001531365.2 Cynara cardunculus var. scolymus
CCAAAGAATATATTATAATAAATTGATAAAATGAAGTATCAAATTAAACTAAAATTACAATTTTAAGATATTACAATAAAGACAAATTGYATGAAAAAGTAACATATTTTAACTTGATTCATATTTTAGGTAACATACTTTCATAACTTCTATTTTGGTACCTAAGATGTAAATTTAAACATTTAAGTACTCAGTTGAAACATTAACCAGTTATCATGTTGATGTAACAAGTGATGTGATATCTATCTTAATATTATTTGCTGACGTGGTTAGTGACATTGTTTTTTTTTTAATCTAAAGTTAGTCTTCAACCAGTTATCCGAGTACTTGAATGTTTAAAATTTTACATCTTAGGTACCAAAATGAAAGTTTTAAAAATACGTTATCAAAATAAAAATCAAGTTAAAGTACGTTACTTTTTCATATAATTTGTTATTACAATAATAAGGTTGTATTTAATATTTTTTTTTTACTTTTATTGTTGATATTATTAGGGTTAAACATTCTATCTCAAAAGTTCTATACATTTTAGTTGTGTGATTGTACAACTTCACATATTCTATTTAATATTTTTCAAAATTTTGAGTTAAATATGTTTTTGGAATTTTTTAAGTTAATATGATTTTATAGTCCTAAACTATATTAAAATCTAATAACTTTTAGTTGAAACAAGCCTTACCCCCGAGGCACCTTTAGCTAA
>NC_037532.1:33972143-34003988 GCF_001531365.2 Cynara cardunculus var. scolymus
ATAAATACTAGATATATATTTTGCAATAATTAAATTTATAAATAAGCTATAATTAATGTGTAATGAAAAAAAAAAGAATATAATTGAAAATTGTTATAAAAATAAAAGGGGTGCTCTTGTAAAAAGGTTCTGAATTCCATCTTTATTATTGTAAAAATCGAATTTATTGTAATATTTTTATACAAAATACTTTCTGATTTAATTATATAATTTAATTCATATCAAATATTTTTTTAGATTGCTAATTCTACATTTTATCTGTTCTATAAAATCAATTTTGTTATATTGATCGTTCATGCTCGATGCACATATCAAATCATCAAGCCTCTATATATAACGAATTAACAATCTTCTGTATCATGGTGACTTCAGGCTACCTGCTTTGCAGATGATTGTCTTGAAATTAGTCGGCTCGTATAACGTGTTAGATATCCAGATTAATAATAAAAATCTTCTGTATTATGCATGTTCACTACAACAAAATTGGGTTTATAGGACATCCCCAATATCTAAGCGTCCCAATAGACCGTTTTATATGACTTAATTTATAGGAACAAAATATAAAGTATCCTATCTAAAGATGTTGTAATAAGTTTATATGACACTTTTGGGCGTCTTAACAAGTTTTTTTAGGACATTTTTGATACAAAGTGTCGCATTAGCAACTTTATAGGATACTTTTGAGAAAGTGTCCTATAAACTCAATTTTTTTTATAAGACGTTTTTATAGGGAAGTTTTTCAAATAGTGTCTTATAAAGTTGCTAATGAGATGCTTTACATTAAAAATGTCCTAAAAAACTTATTACGATGTCAAAAAAGGTCATATAAACTTATTGCAACATCTTTAGATAGGACGCTTTATTTCCTATACATTAAGTCTTATAAATAGTTCTATTAAGGGGTTGTTTGACAATTGCTGAATGGTTTGTGCAGAATGATTAAGTGGTCAGAATAATTAAGTGGCTCTCATGATATAGTGCAAAATGAAATATAATTGTTTGGTAATTGTGTACAAGGAAATTATGGCTCTTAATGGTTAAGGGAGATCCAAGATACAAAATCATTTAAAGAGTTTTAGAACCATTAAGAGACAAACTTTTTTTTTTTGCCAAACAAGATTCACCTCTTAACGATTCAGAGGTTGCCTCTTAATAAAACTATTAAGAGGTAAACAAACAACCCCTAAGACACTTAAAAACTGAAAGTGTCCTATAAACACAATTTTATTGTAACGGTTTCTGTCATTACCAAAATACAACCAGGGTTTAATTGAAAGCTGAAACAAACTTCCAAAACAACAAGACCAAGATAGCAGGAAAAAAAGAATTAGAAAGTAAGCTTTCACCAACCCCATTCAAATCACAATGGAATCAACATTATATATATATATATATATACATATATATATATATCATCTATTGACCCCCATGATACCTTTTAGTTTTGTCTGGTAGCTTCGTTAATTATATAAAAGCATGGTCCTCTTAGCAGCTCCTTCACCCATGGAAAGCAAGCAGCTTTTGGTTTATTCTCCAATAATAGTGTCCGTACGTGCAATTTGTATCGAATCTTTGCTGTTAACAGCAAAAAATCTGTGTGTGTGTTTGGTGGGTTATCAAACAGATTAATTAAAGAGATCTTGCTTTGGCTCGCTGGCAAGCTTTATATACACACTGTCCAAAGGGTATGCTCAAAGGGTACCTCCTTCCAAAAAATAAGGGCATGCCCATAAATGCCCCTAAACGTTATTTTCTTTGCTTTAATATATCCGAGGGGCGGTCTAAATAACCAAAATATAGTTATATACGGCAAATAGAACAAAAAAACTCACACACCCTTTTCATCTTTGGTGAGTTTTGAACCCCTGTCTTAGGAGGCCAAAAGACTCACATACCGCTAGCCCAAAGATCATTTGCTAATTTCTTATAAAAACAAATATATAAGGACTGCTGTCTTGCAAAAATCTTTTTGCAATTTAAAAAAAAAAAGTTAAAGACAATTTTTTTTTGGAACAACTTTTGATCAGATACATTAAAAAAAATTCGTCTTTGACCAACTTGTCGAAAAAAGAATGGTTTTATGATAATTAATTAAGTTAAAGTACACTTTTGGGACTGACGATGTGTAAACAATGGTTTACCGGCAGAAGTCTGCCGGCGGCTACAGCTTTGATCTCTTCCCAGATCTTGAAAGGAAAAACGGCAAACACATGAGATTAAGGGTGTTTATGGGTTGGGTTGATCGGGTTGAAGACATTTGAATAACCCAACCTAATGTTTGCGGTTTGAAAAATCTTAACCTAACCCAATCCAAACGAAAGTGCAACCCAACCCAAACCGTACGGGTTGGTCGGATTGATATTTTGGTACATTTAAGTATTCTTCTAACCTTGAATATGTTATTTCCCTACTCATAATTTCTTTTTCATCATCAATCATTTAATACAACTTATTCATACTTTTTACGTATATTGCATTCAGTTAATTTTCTCAGTTTACGTATATATGTTTACAGTTACTGAACATATATACGAATGAGTTATATAGAGATGTGAATAGATTGAAAAGATGTGTATATGAATAGCGTACGTGATACTGTAATTGTCTAGTGTATATATTAATAGAAATTCAACAATCATATTAAATCCAAGAAATAAATGGATATCGGGTTAATCGGGTTGAGTTGGGTTCAAATAATAGCAACCCAATATCATCCCAATACTTACCGTTTGAAAATTTTACAACTCGATTAGACATCGGGTTACTTTGGATTAAGTTATTCCGCATTGGGTTGGGTTGATTGGGTTGGTCGGGTTTTTGAGCACCCCTGATGATCAAAATGGACATTAGAACATGCATACCATTTTCCCTTCAATCTTATAAGTTTATGTAACTTTTCTTTTTTCTATTTATATGTTTATAATAGATTCTAATGAAGAATTAATGGGCTTTTTACCATCTTAATGCAAGGCCGTCCCTTAATATATTAAATGTGAGATTTTGAACAGAGTCCTCGAAATTTTGGGGCCCAAATTTACATGTGATCAGGGTTTTTTATTGAACTGTGTAAAACTATAGCCGAAATTATTTAAGTTCAAAATATTAATGGTTTAGGTTTAGTTTCAGATTGTTAATCGTTTTAGATGTAGTCCATTTTTGTTCTTAACATATATTTTCTTTTATCTCATTTATGCAATGTAATCAAAAGTTTTGGATATAGCAGAGCCTCCAAAAAGATTGGAACGTCCCTGATGATTTATACAAACTTTACAAACTAGTCATGCCTATCTATTTATTTGATCTACGGCTAATATTGAAAGAAATATATTTTTTGTAAGGTTTTGATTAGTTCATATGGATCATCCAAAAATTGCTCTCTTAAGTTTATAATATCTTCCACGCATTAATGATGACTATTATCGTAAATACAAGTATTCATGTATAAATTTTTTGACTTAATTCATGAGTGAATTGGGTGTTTTGTAAGTTAAACAAGATTGTATGGAGATTTGGGTTTTTGTAGTTTATATTTTTGGTTTCATCAGTTTTATGTATTATGGTTTTGCGATAGTTCCTGAATAATCTTGTTGTATTAATGAATTGGATTCAGTAGTGAAATTGGTTTCATGAATGAAATTGAAGATGGTTTAGTTAATGAAACATTTTGAAAATTGGATAACATGGTTTCATTAGTGAAATGGGTTTCATGGTTCCTAACCGAACCGAAATTGGTTTTCCTAATGAAACTAAATATGGTTCAGTCAATGAAACATTTTGAAAATTGAATAACATAATCTCATTAGTGAAATTAGTTTCATGGTTCCTAACCAAAATGATGAAACATAATAAAATTGTTAATCATGAATATGTTTATGATGAAACAAAATAAAATTGTTAATAATAAAACATAATGAAATTGTTAATTATGAAACATAATGAAACTATGCCATTTGACAGAATGAAACAGAACGAAACTGTTAATGATGAAACAAAATAAAACTATTAATGATGAATATTTTAATGATGAAATAAAGTTACTTAAAAACTATAAAAGGGAGATATTTTAATAAATAATAAAACATTAAAATATTCTTTAATCAACGATTATTATATATTTTTCAAAGATGGATATTTGTATCAACATATTTAATAAATAAATCAATTAAATATTTACTAAAAAAGTGCTAGCTAATCAAGATGTAATCTATTAAGAATTACTAAACTTATCTGTTAGTATTAAATACTTACCAAACATAACTATTGTAATCTCAAAAGACCATAATGCATTTATAAATTAAAAATAAAGAAAAACAAATTCCATAGTTTCATTCCGATTTAAAATCACGTGGTTTGTAAAATAAACCTCCTATATATATATACACACACACATATGAGATCAAACGATAATTCTAACTATTCAGAGAATACGAAAACAATCAAATCATGTACAAAATCACATGTGATTTTATGTTAACGACTAATAAAGCGGAAAAAGTGTAAATACTCTTAACCATTTGTAAAGACCCCTTAGAAAATTGCAAGTTGAAAGAAAAAGCATGTGAGATTAGTTGGGTTTTAAGCCGCAAAGTTGAAAATATTAAATTTAATTAAGGTTGTGATTAGCATATATAATTAATTAAGGATTAAGGAATATTTGACTGAATCAGTTAATTATAATTAAGGTGTAGTTGTCTTTTTACCAGATTCGTGGAACCAAAATACTCCTTCCCCATGGGGACCTTTTGTCACTTTAACCTTTTCTTAATTAATCACATGCTTAACTACTCTTCACCACTACACTTGGACTTTATTTAATCATGCATGCTTATTTAAAGTGGTGCTGTAAGTCTCTTTGTATACTACTATAATTTATGTTGATGATTTGTATCACTAATATTATTTAAGTGTAATGAGATTAATTTGTTGACTAATGTAATCATGATAAATATCGAACAAGTAAGGAAGGTGCGGAGTGCACACTTGTTTGAGTTTATTTTGATTTAGGGGAGAAACCCCTAAACGACTGGGGTCCGGGGGCAGCGCCCCTGGTGGCGGGTTCAAGGGGCAGAGCTAGGGGTGTTTGAGGTCCGGTTTGGGCGGTTTAACCCCTCAAACCACAAACCAAACCGTAATAGCGGTTTATAAAATTTTCAAACCGAGCGGTTTGACATCAAGTGCCCAGACCGGTCAAAACAGACCACGAAAAGGCGGTCTGGGCCTTTAATGGACTTTAAATATTAAACTTAAAAAACATATGTAATTTAGAATTTTAGATTAAATATCCATTTTAACAAAACAAAATATCTAAATAAATAAATGTAATAATTAAGCAGCCCTTGAGTACGAAGTCGAAGCAATCCAAAGTACAAACAAATAAATATATAACACATTAGAAAACAAACAAATTAACAAAGTTACAACTCTACTGTGAGTATTGAGTAACAAAATCCACGACCTCACAACCTTCAATGGTTCAATTCATGAGTCTTGAGTTCTTGACCAAACAAAATAAAAGCCAAATCTAAGTTGGTTGAATCACTTGGTTGATGTCTTGATGATGATGTGTGCCGAAATTAAACCATTGATTAGAAAGATCAATAGATTGATAGAGTTTTTGAGGGATTTCAAAATTTGGAAACCGTCAATGACAAATGTGTCGATATGTTCAATGGTTTAATGGTTTTAGTCGTCAATTTTGATTATGTTAGATGTTAGGCTTACAGATATATTTGAGTCATAGTCAATAAGTTAAAAAAGTTGGGCTTGCTAATATTAAAATAGATAATATATATATGTATTTGGCGGTCGGTTTGGTCCAAACCGCACACCAGACCGGACCACCCGGTTTTGCTATTTTCCAAACCAGGCCGGACCGCCAGACCGCTCAAACCGCCAAAAACGGTCCGGTTTGACTTGGTTCGGCCGGTTTGAGCGGTCCAACGGTTTTTTTTTAACACCCCTAGGCAGAGCCCCTGGCTGGGGTCGGGTAATATTGCTTTGTGAAAAATGCTTCAAAAATTCGAATTTTAAATTTTAAACCCGGTTTTTGGCCCGGTTTTTTAAACCCGGTTTAGGTTTCAAAAACTGTTTTTTTGACAGTTTCCGTATTCAATTTTTGAATTGGTCATTTCGTCTTGAGAGGTACACAGATTCATAACGATTTTGGATTCTTTATTCTGTCAGCCACTGAATTTTATCCGATTGAGATTTCGATTGTACCATCGAAATACTTCAATCTAAAAGTGATATACGATTTTCAGTGGATTCCAAGCAATCGAAAACCAGAAATTCTAACACTTTATATGCATATTGTTCGATCGCTTATTAATAAACAATGATATATTAACTAATAAATTAATCAATCTCATATATGGTTTTTCGGTTTAGGAAAACAAGAGTTGGGATATCTATGACTTGCATTCCTATCACTTAGGGACGTTCCAATTTTTTGAAGACATTGTTACACGTAAAACTTTTTATTACAGTGCAAAATGAGATAAAAAAAGAAAGATACATGTATACAAATTAGAAAGACGACAATGAGATGTATTACTTTTGTCTTCTGATAGGAATTAGAGAGGTACTGAGGTGAACTATAGTTTTACATTCGTTGATAAATGACTTTAAACAATGTAAAACTGAAGACCCTGTTCAAAATGACATATTTAACGTGCTAAAGAAACGACCTTACTATCCCTATAACGTGTTTCTTGGACATACGTGTTATAACTCCATTTGACTTGCATTCTTATGTTGTCATATATACCACGACCTCCATGAGAAGTTCCTATTGACCCAGGATGACTATGGGTTTTTATAGTTATGTTTTGACGATCGTGACCATCTAACGGATTTTGTTTCTTGCACGCATAACGCTTCACACACACACACACACACACATACACACACACATATATATATATATAAAAGATCGTGTGAGAAGAAGAGTTAAAGTGAGAGTGTAAGGAGGGATATGGACCTTTGATCACTTTTAATAATCAAGTTTGATACGTGAATTGATCAGGTGGATCTCAGTGCATCTCATCCTAATGTGTATCCAATGGTGTAGATTCTTTCTTACGCTTCTCACTTTAACTCTCATTCTCACTGGAAGCCATTCCTATATATATAATTAGGGTTATGTTCCGGTAAGAATGAAAGTAATGCTGAGAAAAGTAAGTAAAAATCTCCACTATTGGATCAATCATAATTGAAGAGAATCATTAGATCAACAATGAGATACACTAGATCAATTCCTTTCTAAAACACAATTAATAGGTTATTTTGAGATTAAAGGTAATCAATGGTCCAAATCCCTTCTTAAACTTCTTACTTTAATTCCTATTCTCACACGATACTTCGTTTATACGTATGTGTGTATATATATATATATATATATATATATATATATGGTATATTTATTTTACAACCTTGTGCATTTGTTGATTAATATTTTATATTAGGAAACAATTAATTGATTAAAAATTGAATGATTGAGATGAGGGTTGTATAGGGTGTAGGAATAGCAAAGAGTGTAGAATAACATCCCTATATATATATATATATATATATATATATACACATACGTAGACTTGGGATCATGCGAGACCAAGGGTTTTTCGTGAGACCCGTAAGACCAATTATCAATCTTTGGATTAGATCTACAATTTGAACATTCATAATCACAAAATTGACACAAGACTTCTTAATACTCACAAAATTGTCACCGTGTAACTTTATACCATTAGATCATTAGCTTATAAAGTTGATCAATGAATATATAAATTGGTCCTACGGGTCTCACCAAAAACCCTTGGTCTCACGTGAACCCAACCCTATATATATATACCCATATATATATATATGTATATATATATATATGTATATATATATATATGTATATATATATATATATATATATATATATATGTATATACCCACATAATCAAAATGCACATGCATTTCACTTTTTCATAAATATTTTTTTTTTGTATTTATTGTATATTTTGAACCTCGATTTGCATTTCTATAATACAATAAATATTACATACCTGCATTCACAGAATACACACATACATACAAACGACAAAATACATCTTAAAATTTAAAAAACTCATAATCAGACAATTTTTATAAGAAATTAATTTTATTTCTAAAATTTAAAAAAGAAAAATTAATCATGTTAGATTTAAGCCGCCAAGTTGACATAATATATGAATTTAAGGTTGTGATAACAAATAGAATATTCGATGGAATCAGTTGTAAGGTGGGCGCTTGTTGCTTGGTTTTAGCTGTCTTTTTTTCCAGATTCCAGGGACCCAAGATACTCTAATCACGTGTTTAGGCTCTTGGAATCATTAATTATTTAAATTTATAAAAATTATTTTTCTAATTAATATTATTTAAATTTATAAAAATTATTTTTCTAATTAAAATTATTTAAATATATGGTAGAAATACAATTTTTTTGTCTTTATAAAAAACATGTTAATAGATAAATATTCTCTTCGACGCAAAATAAATGTCTATAATGAAAAAAACATATAGTGTTAAGAATGTTTAATTATTACATTTTTAATTAAATAAATGACAGTTTTATCCTTATGTACTTAAATGTAGAATGAGAAAGTACACTTAAGTGTTGTTTGTTTATCTTTTAATAGTTTAATTAAGAGACAATATCTGAATTGTTAAGAAATGAATCTTATTTGACAAAAGAAATTCTGCATCTTAATAGTTTTTAAAACCCTCGGAATGATTTTGTATCCTAGGTCTCCCTTAACTACTTAGCACCTTAATTTCATTATGAATAATTACCAGACAATTATATTTCATTTTGCAATATATTGGGTAAGATTTATGGTTCTTGTCTTGCTCTTATCAGGTAATTTATCCAGTAAGATAATGTGACTTAGTGTTCACTTACCCAAATAAGCGTTTGGTAAACGGCCCTTATGTTTTGTTACACAGTACAATTAATATACTATGTTTTCGTGAGGACAAAGGAATCTTTCAAAGTCACGTGTTTGCCAACTATAAACGGAATTCTTAACGATACAAACGTACGACAAGATCATTATAATATAAATTAAACAAAATTAAAAGTAAGTACTTTTACAGTATTTTTTATATATCCATTCTGAAAACCCCCCAATTAATTAATTCAATATTTTTGTAGCAACACACACCATATGCATGCATCGATTTCATAGTTACTTGAAATGTGCATCTTATACTTTCAAAAGACATAACATCTTACATGTTGTCACCATTACAATTACACACACACACACACACACACACACATATATATATATATATATATATATATATAACTAGATTACGTGGTTCAAGAAGCGTTTTTGA
This sequence comes from Cynara cardunculus var. scolymus, assembly GCF_001531365.2. NCBI lineage: Eukaryota > Viridiplantae > Streptophyta > Magnoliopsida > Asterales > Asteraceae > Cynara > Cynara cardunculus. The sequence goes on from NC_037532.1 coordinate 33,981,510, forward strand.
TGTAATTCATAACATAGTACTAAACTAATTTTCTCACAGCTAAAAGCTTCTCATTCACTTTGTTACTCGCTCTTTCACGTACCATACTGAAAATTTTGGGAGACCAAAAGACACCTCCAGAAGCACGCCAAGTTCAAAATTTTAATTGCAAATAGAATCATGAGATGCAGTTCGTATTGACCCATCATGTTTAGGCCATACTATCCATCATGTCCGTGAGGTTTCAGTGGTGGACTTAAAAGTCTTAACACAATTAGTTTGTAGTGGCTCGTAATCCAGAGTCTATCGCTTAGCTAGTTCGTAATCTATCGCTACATGAACCATGTGGGATGGCAATTGTCTAATTAACTGGCCAAAATGTTAATTTGATGTCGAAAGAGGATTTGTGCTACAGATCTCCAATTGGTCCTTAATTATGAGGTTTTTGTTGTGCTTATAATTAAGCCAGTTATCTGTCAGACAGTTATTATTGTAGTTAACGTTTAGGAGTATCTTTAACCTAAGATGCGTCCATGTTTTGGTATATTCTACAAGAATATTATATATGGTGTAGTTATATAAACCAACTTGTAGAATTATTAAGTATTTTTGCTTTAATTTAGGTACAAAGAATCTGTGTACATTTGATGTAAAATAAGTAATAAAAACAGCTATTGATTTGGCTGGTTGGGTAACTAGCTTTACCTATATAAATTGCCCAAAGGCCAAAACAAGTGAGAAGCCGTATATACATGAGATTGTTGGCCACACATGTGTGTACGTACACATACACATACACACACATATACATTTATATATATACATACATATATATATATAATATCCAGTTTCATTTCTATATGCATGCATTTGTGTGTATATATGTATGGTTATAAGTAGAAATTTGTTACATGTTTTGAATCCAAGTATTGGTATTGTCGAAAAAACAATGTATGAAACTTATGGAAAACGTCTTTTATTGACGAGTAAGCATGACTAAATTTGTAGGATTTTTGAAACCGGAATCTGAAGTTTAATTTAGATATTTAAATTAATAATTATTTTATTTTATTAATTAAATATTAACTCTATATTTTCTAATAAATAAAAGAATAGTTTTTTAATGTTAAAAAGGGAAATTTGAAATAAAAACCATGTGAGATTGGTTAATTGGGTTTGAGCCGCAATGTCGTCATATTTGACGGTATGAATTAGAACGGGTTTTAGGGGGTGGGGGTTTGTCTTCCATCCAACCCTAAGTTACTTTTAAAACTATACACTTATTTAAAATTAAATGGTTAATTATTATTTATTTGGGGGGAAAAGTTGAGTATCGGTAATCTTATCTCTAAGGACAGCAATGTGATGGAATATTTTTTTTTGTTCATTCAACGGTTAAGGTTTACACTACAAAAATGAAGAGTATCAGCGAGGGAAAATTCCTTCACTGATCCGTCGCTAAAGGGGTCTTCCGTTGCTGATCCATCGCGTCCGTCGGTCAAAAGCTCGTAAGTAATGTTATCAGCGATGAAATTTAGCGACGGATCAGTAAGGGAAACTTTCAACAGGGGATCATCGAGAGAATTCGTTTTTGGCCAATTCCCATGCCCCGACCCGAGTCCCCACTTACGTTTCTCTGTGCCCGAAACCCAAGAAGTTGGCTGAGCCAACACAACATTAGGGTCGTCCCATTCATTCTATATTGACCCTTGCACGAGCTCGCTTTTTGGTAAGCCCGTCCCCACTGTTTCACGGCGTGGCTAGCCTCCCAGTGGTAGTGGGAATTATCTCATTCCCTGGTCAAAGATTCTATACTGACACTAGCCCGAGTTGGCTTTTTGGGAAGCCCGTACCCATCGTGCTCACGGCCTGGTTGGCCCACCAACGGTATTAGGAACAATCATTCGTTGATCCCTCGCAGATCAGCAAGAGAATGGCCAAAAACCAGTTCCCTCGTTGATCTACGAGGGATCAACGAGAGAAAGACCAAAAACCAATTCCCTAGCTGATCCTTCGTAGACCAGCGATGGAAAGGCCAAAAACCAATTCCCTCGCTGATTCCTCGCAGATTAGCGAGGGATTTTTTTCATCGCTAATTTCCGTCACTGATGCCAGTTTTCTAGTAATGTTACGGGAGGGTATGTGATTAAACCCGAAAACTTGTTTTGTATCTGGACAAAGTCGCCTCACTCTTTTGCCAACTAAATTCGCTAGAAAACAGAGGTGCTAATTATAATTCATAGTAATTTATAAAACTTTCTATATGAATATATTCGTTTGCCGATTTGTTGCATGTAGATTACAAAAGGTGTGCTGATGTTTCATCGAGGACTTATCTTCTTATCATCAAACTAAAACCACGTCTCTTTATATAAATCATGTCACGTATTTAAAAAAAAATCTATCGAGCATCAATTCGTGTGGTTGATGAATTCCCATCATTCTTGTATCGATAACACATTCTTTTAGATTTTTAAAGGATGGGTCACATTCTTTTATTTCAAAAACCCTGTTTAAAGGGGTAGAAAGTGGCTTATAAGCTAATTTATTGAAACGTTATATATGTAATAACATTTTAGGAGTTTTTTATATTGTTTCTTGTAATAACACTGATTAACATTAACATTAATTTTTATTTATTATTAATTATAAATAAATATTTACTATTACTAATATTAATAAATATTAACTGAATGTATTAATTAATTTTAATTATACATTAATATTAATTATTAATTACTTAAAATTATTATTAATCATATCAATTTTTTATATTATTATTTTTTAATTATTATTTAATATAGTTAGTAATCAAAAAACAAATACAACAATTCTAAAAACGTTTATGTAAATTACATGAAAGTTAAAGTTATAATTGTTGATATCAATTATCGGATTTGACAATAATACAAATAATATCAGATTCAACACTTATAAACTATTATTGCCTCTAATATATATACATATATATATATATACATACATACAAACACACACACACACATGACATCCGATATACACCATTCACTTGAATCTATCAAATTGTATTGACATCCGAACTCAGTCTTACAATCAGATTTCACAATTAGATTTCATTTAAGGACTTAATTTTTTTATGTCAATAACTATTTTTAGATTTACGTATTAGATAGTGTTTTGGGATCAAATCTCATATTCGATATTTTATCATCCTAATGTATCAATCTAATTGATATATTAACATGATCGTTAAGTCTTGATTCTCAAAAATCCACAAAAACTTTATGTTTATATGTGTAATTTGAATTCCCATACTTCATAAAAATGGTCTAAGTTGGAATTCAATTTATAGCTTATATTTTGGAACGTTGGATAGGATTATTTTTCTTTTGCAAAAGTCTTGTAACCATCTATCTAAGAACAAAAAACCTTCAACAAAATCAAAAGACTAGTTGAAGTGAAATCAAGATCGTCACCAAAGCGTATTGAATTGTTATTTAGCCAAAACAACATCAATACAAAATAAAGTCAAAAGTAGTCTGACGATTATTGTTTCTAGGAAGCTAAAATTGGAGTGCAAACTTATCCAACAAGTATGGCTCACCAACACTAATCATAGTATGAGAACATATTTGACATGCAAGAAAAAGTAAGTTCTAAAATACTTTTTAATTAATATCATACTTCTTTTACTGTTCCTTCTACACATAAAAGGATGGTTGAGTTAACAAATGTCTATATCAACTTCAAAGGCTGAAATGAGAAGTACAAAAATGCACTGATCAACAATTCAGATAAAAACAGGCATTAAAGTTGGACAACAACACTTAATACAATGGTGGCTATAAAATGTCATCTTTGTCATTTGTTACAAATCACCTGTTCTAAAAGGAATTATGAGTGAGAGTTTCTTAGGCAAAATCGGCGTCAACTATCTAAAGGTTGTATTTGACTAATTATTTTTCAGAATGTTCTTTTCGGTCAATTTTACATTTTTGTCTAGTTTATCAAGTACTTTTTATCAAAATGATTAGTTTATCAATTAACGACTAATTTATCAACTAACAACTAAATTATCAGTTAGTTTACTAACTTTAACCTAATCTAATAAAAAATAAAAAACCATCATATAACTTTAATTTAAAAAAATTGAAAAACCAACCTTGTTTTACTACTTGATATTGTGTTCACTATGTGCTAAACCCTAGTCACATGTTTGCCAACTACCAAAGGGTTTATTATAATTAATACAAAATTAAAAAATCTAACTTTTCTTCACATGTATTCTTATCTACTACAAAGAAGACATAATTTAAACAATTTTTCGCTTCCAAAATAAAATTCTGTCACTCCATTGATTATATATAATATATATATATATATATATATAATGAATAATATATCTAATATGATACTTCATTTTAAAAGTGTTCTAAGAAACTTGTTGAAACAAATTAAAATGTTCTATAAACATATCATAACATTTTTAATTGGACGGTTTTTGGTTTAATTTTATAAACTTAAATACTAAAAAATCTTTGATTAGGAATATGTATACATTTTAGGCATTTTATAAATCCAATTTTTTTGTAGTGTGTTTCTATGTTGACCTATATTTATAATGCATGAATTGTATTCCTGTTTATAAGATTTTTTTTTAATTATTTCGTTTGAAAATATATGTTCACAATAAAATATACACTTAATTAATTAAATCACAATCTAATTTATCTTTGTGGCCACGAAGGAATAAAAATCATTTTGTGGTTACGGAGGTTTAAATGCGGTGACTCCGGATATCTGCAAAGCAGATGGTCGTCCTGGAATTAGTCGGCTCGCATAACGGATTGAATATCCATGTTAATAAAAAAAAAATGTATTCAACCCTTTAACAAATTCAAACACCCTTATTTTATAAACGAAAGTTAAACCGGTCCTAATTTTACAAAAACCGTCCTCTAAAACATACATACATATGTTTTACATATATACATACAAAGCCACACACACATACACACACGCACAAATGTATACGTATATTGTATACGATGTATATATGCTTGCTGCATGCATGTGTCATCATGTACATACATACGTACCCATTTCCTTGATATGCCCACTGCATATACAAGTAATATAACATACACACAGACACACACACACGAGAGAGAGAGAGAGTGTGTGAGTGAGTGTGTGTATATATCTTCATAAAAATATATGTATAATCACCATGAAATGTACTATAGTCTTCTGTGATCACATGCTCCTCCATTAAACTATGCCGTCTTCAACCTTCTATAAATACCATGAACTTCAGCTCCAAACAAATCGCCAACCTCCTCTCAATCTCTGTAGCTAACACATTAAGGGTTCTATATAACCTTAAGAGACCTCACTAATACTCTCTTAAATCTTTCCAATCTAAAATGGCAAGCAGGTTGTGTAGAACCCTTTTGTGTTTTGTGTTGATCATGTTGTTTGTAACAAGTGAGGTGCTGCAAATGAGTGAAGCAAGAAAGCTAGGAGAAAACCTTAAGTGTAGTGAGAAATGCATGGAGGAAAAGCCGGTGACCGAAGAAAATGGCACCGAAAACCCTAGCCAAGTACCAGCAGCTCCTGGGGTCAAGATCATGGAAGGAGGGTTGGACGCGTTTCGGCCCACCACACCCGGACATAGCCCTGGAGTTGGTCATTCCATTCACGACTAGGAACTTCGACACTAGTCAATTATCGAGTCTGTTTTTTTCTTTTTTCACGTTTGCAGGATGGTGAGAACGGGGTACGGGTGGCGAAGAGTGATGTTTTGTTAATTTTCTATCGTTGTTCCTTTTCGTTAGAAGTAAATATATCTTTGTAATTCGTTTAATTGTAAGGTGTAACCTCTTTTAATCGAAGTTTCTTTAGTATGCCAAATAACCAATGTGACACTTACATTTTCTCAAATAACCAATGTTACACTTTAAATTAAAAAATGTCCTAAAAAACTTGTTAAGACGTTCAACAACATCCTATAAACTTGTTACAACGTCTTTAGATAAAACTTTTTTATTTTTCCATCATACAAATTAAGCCCTATAAAACAGTTTATTAAAACGTTTAGAAATTGAAGGAGTTCTATCATTCAAATTTGTAATTATAGTGATAATATAAGCAAATTAATGCATATCAAAATCATGTTTGAAGTTGTAGGAGTTGACTCAAGGATATGTACATTGGCCAAACATAGGTTTAGATTTAAAACAATGACAAATAATCAACGGTGGCTCATCTCTTTCATCCGTGCATGTCTTTTACATGTATAATATTTATATAAATAGATACAACAACTAAACTCACGCACCATCCTTATCTTTGGTGAGATTTGAACCTCTGATATCTCATGAAGACGAAAAAGTGGTCTAGATATCGTTAGGCCAAAGGCCCTTTGATTCGTTCATGCTTGTTGTACACACATACGGCAAGCTTCTATTTTGGATGTATGCGAGTCGCAAGCAACTTTTGCGTTCGGTTGGCAGGTCAATAATAAAGGTTGGACCTTCGATACATATATAGACTGTTTTATAAGACTTAATTTATAGGACCAAAATATTAAGTGTCATAAATGAAAGGTGTTGTAATAAGTTTATATGACGTTTTTGGGAGTCTTAACAAGTTTTTTAGGATATTTTTAATACAAAGGGTCGCATTAGCAATTTTATAGGACACTTTTGAGAAAGTGTCCTACGAACTCAATTTTTTATAGGACAATTTTTCAAATAGTATCCTATAAAGTTGTTAATGAGACGATTTATATTAAAAGTGTCTTAAAAAACTTATTATGACATCAAAAAAATGTCATATAAACTTATTACAATGCCTTTAGATATGACGCTTTATTTTTTTGGTTCTATAAACTAAGTCTTACAAAGAGGTCTATTAGGACGCTTAGAAATCGAGAGTTTCCTATAAACCCGATTTTATTGTAGTGAGAGGCTTAACTTAAAACAACCATAACTTGGAGTTACACGATCTGTCAAATATCGACAGAAAGGTCACGATGGGTTGGACGCAATGGCGATTAGCCTACAACAGTTTCGTTCACAACTGCCCCAAAATCCTTACTCTGGAACCCTAAATCTAACTTTGAAGATCTTTTTCCCAATTCCCCATTTATTTATTATTCCGTTTACGTGAGCAAATTGCATGAAATCAACAAATTTCGATTTTCATCCCTTTTGTTAAGGAAATAAGACTTGCTATTCAGAACTCTTAACTATTCGAAATATTAACGATTTACTGTTCTGATGCCACATTATTTCCTTAACATATATACAATTCGTTCTCAAGTTCAGACCATCGTATTCGGTTTTCAGTAGATAATAATCGTCGATTATCAAAAAAGTAATTTCAAAATAACATGATAACCAATTTTGAAGAATTATGTAATAATATACATGAATAAATTAAGGACCTTGACACCTTTTTGCATTTATATACAATAATCCTTTGATTCTGTAGCATATCCTACTATATAGCCAAATGGCCAAAAAAATTCTCTAGCATATTCTAGTTTGTTTGAATATTCAAATAAATTCTAAACCAACAATTTGGTCATTCCAAGATCACACCAATGGAAAACAATAACCATAAGGGTGGTGTCTGATTGGTTTGAACTTGACTCCAAAGATCAAAAGTACCAGGAGGTCTCAAGTTCAAATTCAAGGAGGAATAAAAATCTCCTTGTGGTCATGGAGGTTCAAATGCGGTGACTCCAGGCTATCTGTAAAGCAGGTGGTCGTCCTGAGATTAGTCGGCTCGCATAGCGGGTTGGATATCGAGGTTAGTAAAAAAACAATGGAAAACAAGTTCAGGGGATTTTAAATGTATTTAATTGTTTTAATAAACTGTTTTATAAGACCTAAATTTAGAGGATCAAACAATTGTATAATATATACAAAAGTATTGCAATAAATGATAGTGTTTTTGGACGTTTTGACAAGTATTTTATGGCATGGTTGAAATAAAACGTCAAATTAATAATATTATATGATATTATTTGAAAAATAAAAATAAATATACTATAAAAAGATGTGTTGATAGGACAATTTTAAAAAATACTTGTAAAAATATTGTATAAGCTTAATGCAATGTTTTTAAATACTACGTACATGTTAGAGTTGATTCAAACTTTAGGCCTTTTAAAGCTGAAGTTTGAATCTTAATTAATTATTTATCAAATCAATCTCTTGAAATTATATTATTACACATTCAAATGATAATTAAAATTTGAATTAGAATATACTAGTTGTGTACTCGTACAATGCGGGAGCCGTGAATTTTAACAATTTTGAAGTTTCACTGGTTTTATTAGAGAAGATTTAACGATGATATAAGTTACACTTGATCTTTACATATTAATACAATTTGAATAAATAAAAGTTATGGTTCCAATTACAGCTTATCGATGAAAAAAAAATTATTTGACAGTTTAAAATCCAACATATTTAAACGACTCCACAAATGTGTTCGATTTACACCAAGAACAAAGAATCAAGAGATCGAAAGCGAGACTGAGAATTCTAGAGCAATTGAATGAGAGATAAATGAATAACTCATGGTGAATATCATTTTGAATATCACATTGGGGGGATGAGGAGAAGACATAGAGGTATGAGAGGGTGAAGACATGAGTGAAATGTGTCAAAAGTATCTTGGGAACATGAAAAGAAAAGGTAATGATGTGCATTGATAACTTGTATTATATGTTATTTTAGTTGTAGATTAAGAGATTTTATGACTAAATGCATAAAGTAGTAGTATTTAATGCATTATGAGTTGTTTTTAAGACTTCTAACAAATCTGGTTTATAAGATATTATAGTTAGAATATATATGGTGGTATTATATATAAGGCGTGGGAGATTGGTTTTAATTGTCTTTTACAATATTCCAGGAACAAACACATGTTTAAATTTTGGAACTATAATTATGGTATTAACGATAAAAACAAAATTCATACTACGATATATTTCACTCACTTATTACAAAATATAAACCAAACAACGAATTTAATTTATCACGATAAAAATAGTATAAACCCTATTTATAGACGTATGCTTACACTGATAGAAAAAAACTTGTCATTGACTGATATTATAGACGGCAAAAATCCGTCGGTAATTTCCGATGAATCTAATTAAAAAAATTATCGGTCGATAATTAACGACTGCTTTTAAATCTGTCGCTAATTACCGATGGATTATCGACAAATTGATTAATTAAAAAAAATAACAATTCATCGGATTATTTATTTTTTATTTCTTTCTTTTTATAACTCAAAAGTTTTAGAAAATCAAAATTAAAGAATTTGTCGATTGTCTGTCGCTGATTCCTAGAATATTTTATATATTTTATTTTTAATTTTCCAAAACTCGATAAAATTAAATGAAAAAATTAAAAAATATATATTTTGTTTTAATTTATTTTTAATTTATTTTTAATTTTTTAAATATATATTTTCAAAATGTGAATACAACCATATGTTAAAAAAAGTGTACATGAACTTTTTCCGGTTACTGTGTGGTTCTTATTTGATCACCGTCCTACGTATATGTAGATTTCAAATGAGGTAGATCTAGATCTGATATTAAAATGTCCAAAAACTCCAAATATTTGTATTTCATAAGATTTTATAAAACCAATATACAAAATATGCAATTTCATCAAGTAACCAACAACATCTGATAAATCTTAAAGAGAACACTTTAAACTCCAAAATACTTATTTTGCCATGTACAAAGTTTTCACAAGACAACTTGAACTCACCTTGTTAGGTTAAGTTAAACAGAGGTTCCAAAGCAAAATCTTTAGCTTCCAAATCTGGAGATTTAAGATCCATAAGCTAGACTTCCAGATCTATGGTGTAAAGCTTTCTATAAAACTTCTTGGACTCCCAAGATCTAGCAAAACACTACAAAGAGGAGAGGGAGGTTGAGGATGCAAAAATACTAAACCTTAGGTCAAGAAACAAGGATTTAGATCTTACATTTCAACTTCTACCTCAAATCATCAAGGAGACATCAATCCTTTTTGTCCCCTCTTTAAAGATTTTCAAAAGACGAAATTGTAGCCTCTTGAATCACCTAAATCAGATAAGAGACAAGAAAGTTATGACCAAATGAAGAAAAACCCTAAAAAATCACGTTTTTAACCCTTAGGGGCCGCATGTGACTTGTGAAGCGGCTTAAGTTGCTTGGAAAGTCGTCTGAACACAAAAATCAGCTTTCCAGAGTCCCAAGCGACTTGTGAAGCGACTTAAGTCGCTTGACACTTTACTTTGTGTTTTTGAGTTGTTTTGCAACTTCTCATGCTACCAAACTTGCATGGGAAGTCCCTTAATGCCAAGAGTCGCTTCACAAGTTCGCTTGGGACTTTACATTGTGTTTTTAAGTTGTTTTGCAACTTCTAGTGCTACCAAACTTGCATGGGAAGTCCCTTAATGCCAATATGACTTTTAACACAACCTATCATTATCCCAACTCAACCATGACCCTTGATTCAAATGCCACAAATATTCAATAATAATTGGACACCAATTTAGCTTCTTGAAACAAATCTATACCCTTAAACAAATAATCGCAAAAACACTAGTGTTACACTTGAACTCCACTTGAGCTCGAATAACTTTTTCAAAGTGGTGTTTGAGCTCGATCTTGAGCTCGATGCTCATTTAACAATTTTGAGTCATGCATTATAACCAAGTTAAAATCAAGTTCTATAAGCTCGTTTATGGCTCGAGCGCGATATCGATTAACTTGTTTATCTACTTGAGCTTAATAACTTTATACTTCGATTTTATGATATAGGGACATATGAATATATATATATATATATATGTATATATATATATATGTGTGTATGTGTGTGTGTGTGTGTGTGTGTTTTGTTCGAAAAATGTACACTTACATGACTCTGCTCGAAAAAAGTTATTGAGTTCTCTAACGAACCAAGTCAAACATTAATGTTATAAAGTTCGATTCATAAAAGTAAAACAAGCTTTACTTTGTGTTTGATATCGATTTGAATTCGAAATAAACAAGTTGGATCGAGCCCAAATAACTCGTTAAAAACTCAAATCATAACACTCATAACTACCACTACATGTTCAACATGTTTTTCTATGCAAAAACCATTCCTTTGCAAAATAATAGAACAATTAATAATTAGCTACTAAGCGATTAAAAAATTGATTAATAATATAATTAGAGTTTAACTAATAAACCATAATATTAATATTTAACGATTTGCGGGTTCAAACCATTTCTTGAGGGTCAAAGCAAAATATTCATAAAATAAATTATCACATAAAAACATTTCAAAAAATTAATGGGGGTCATTTGACCCCAACACAGCCTAGATCCACCAATGGACGTTAGACATCAATATGGAGTCGCGTTGACCCCATCACATATACATATGCATAATATACCCATACATGAATATATATATATATATATATATATATATATACTTGAATGTTTTTGTGAGACTCGTAAAACCAATTCTCAATCTTTGGATTAGATCTATAATCGTCAGATCTGAACATTCATAAATGTCACGAGACTTTTCAGTAATCACAAAATTGTCATCGTACAACTTTAGACCATTAGATCATTAGCTTATACAGTTGATCAATGAACATAAATTGGTCTTACGGGTCTCACAAAAAACTCTTGGTCTCACGTGAACCCAACCACACACACACACACACACACACACACACATATATATATATATATATATATGAGACCAAAGGTTTTTTGTGAGACTCGTAAAACCAATTCTCAACCCTTGGATTAGATATATAAACTAAACATTCATAATCACAAAATTGTCACGAGACTTCTCAATAATCACAAAATTGTCACCGTGCAATTTTAAACCATTAGCTCATTAACTTATAAAGTTGATCAATGAACATAAATTGGTCTTACGGGTCTTATGAAAAATCATTGGTTTCACATGAACCCAATATATATATATATATAAAGTTTGTTTCAAATTCAACTCATCATATTTGTACAACCAATACAACCCAATAAATTAAAATATTTATGGAAATGATGAGAGTTCATTTATTATAATTTAAATATTTATGGAAGATGAATAATGTTCATTAATTATGATCAAATATTTTATATTAGGAAACAATCAAAACTTTTATGAAATTACATATTCATTAAATTAAATGAACGGCTGAGATTGGGTTGTATTGATTGTAAAAATATAAAAAATTGTATAATATCCGACCCCTCTTCTATATATATATATATATATATATATATATATATATATATATATATATATACCTATGAGGTAAGAGCCAAAGGAAAATAGAAAAAGGTTAGGTACAGCTACGAAGGAGTAGCTGATTATATAATGTATTATTTAAATAAGTAAGAGCATGGAGACCGGTCTTGTGGTGATTGGTGAACGATGCCACCCTGGGGAAGACGACCAAGAATCAGAGAATCTGACCAGGATCATGACTCCATGCATGCCACCCTAATTTAACCCTATACACTGCCACCTTTTCTTCCCTAAATATCACACACACATACACACACACACACATATATATATATATATATATANCCCCCCCTTTTTCTAGATCAGAGGACTTAGTTCACTCCATTTCAAAGTTATTTTAATCGTAAAGTAATCAATTTAATGTTTTTTTGATGTGAAATATAATATGTTTTAGGATTCCAAAAGGTGTATGTAATTAAATAATGTTTCTGATTAATAAAAACATGTACTACTGTCCTAAAAACTAACCTTCTTTAGCATTTCCATGATGTATGGGGGACCTTCACATGCTCCCCTTTTCATACTTTACCACCTTCAACCTTCTATAAATACCATGGATCTCAGCACCAAACAAATCGCCAACCTTCTCTCCATCTCTGCAACACATTAAGGGCTGTATATCATCTTAAGATCAGCCTCACTAACACTCTTTTGATCAATCTTTAATCTAAAATGGCAAGCAGGTTGTGTAGAACCCTATTTTGTTTTGTGTTGGTTACGTTATTTGTAACGAGTGAGGTCCTGCAAATGAGTGAAGCAAGAAAGCTAGGTGAAAATTTGAAGTGTAATGAGAAATGCATGGAGGAAATGCCTGTGACCAAAGAAAATGGCGATGTAAACCCTAGCCAAGTACCAGCAGCTCCTGGTGTCAAGATCATGGAAGGAGACGTGGACGGGTTTCGGCCTACAACACCCGGACATAGCCCTGGAGTCGGTCATTCGATCCACAACTAAGAACTTCGACGCTAGTTAAGTGAAGTGTTATCAGCTTAATTAGTTGTTGGGAGGGAATGGAGTTGTTTTTGTGTTCGATTTTTCGTTCTCGTTTCATATTTCGAGAAGTTGTAGATATATCTCTCTGTCATTCCTTTGCAAGCTATAATATATCCTCTATCAGTTCTAAGCTACTTCATTATGTCGATTATCGCAATAACCCCGCGAAAAACATATGATTTACAAAAGATAATTTTGTACCTAAAGCAACAAATTAATAAATATTTGCTACAACTATTGTAAAAGATAATATGCTTTCAAATACTCATATACACGGTCCTATGGCAAGCACTTTTCCTAGATTTGTTAATCGATGTACATATAATATTTACAGTTTTGATTGTTAAGCATCAGATAATTTCTCGCATTGTATGCGAAAGATAGATGGTGGTTTCATAACTTTTACAAATTGACGGCAAAACAAGTGCATATGTGAACCTGTGTGATTCACATATAAACTAGTTAACTGATTCACATATGAACTATGAATTCACATATGCACTTGTTTGTCGCCTATTTATAATAGTTACGAAACTATTCCTCTATTTTTTCCTTGACCAATCAAAGTGTCAACCGCAATTCTTAACCAATCTTGACCGTATAAAGAGTTACAATCACTTCTTTATTTCTCAACTCATTACCACTTCTCGAATCATTACTACTTCTCAAATGAACATCTCCCTATATATGTGTGTGTGTATATATATATATATATATGTATATGTATACGTATATGTATATATATGGATAAATTTGAAGAAAACATGATCAACAGAGGTGTTAAGAAAAAGAACCAGCGACAACAAAAGAATTTGATGCATGTCTATTTTAAAAATCCACTTACTGTAGCTAAACACTATGAGAAAATGAAGTTGTACACATATACATATATATATATATATATATATACATGTATATATATTCATAAACTAAAGCTTGGTTTTGGGTAAATATTTACGACAGTGATGATGATGTTAAGTCGACTGTCATGATATTAACGTCAGCATGTGATCATATCATTATTCAAAATTTCGAATAGTTAATAATTTTGGAGTGGTTTTGTTCGAATAAGATTAATCCAAAGCACCAAAACTATTTTTATGCCAATTATATATATGATAATGTTTGATTTAGCATATAACTTCTTGTGAAAAATATGCACTTCATCAATTATATTAGTGAAATATATCGTATATATTTATTTGTATTTGTCGTTGATATTGTTTCTCTAATTATCGGGATTCCCTTTTGTATATGTGTGGAGGTTCAAACAAGAACACCTTCATTTTACGAGAATGTAAGAACACCTTCATTTTACGAGAATGTAAGAACACCCTTATTAAATGTAATAATACGCATGAGGGGACCATGTGATGTGCGGACGACGTGTTCTATAACTTAGCTCATGCCAAAGATTGTTTGCCCTATGATTTAGCATCACATGTGTGATGGTCTTGATGAATTATAATTTCATATCAACAACACATTTATCACATGTGATAATACATGTGAGAGGGCTTAGTGGTGTACGGGCGACTTGGCCCGCAACTAAGATTGCATCAAAAATCGCCCGCGTCTCTGATTTAGTATCACATGTGTACCATATGTAATGAAATAATAGTATCACATGTGATTGTCTATAGTAAAAAAATTATATATATATATATATATATCAAGTTCAAACGAAAACGCTAACTATTTAAACAAAGGTCGTTAATGTCAAAAATCATATATGATTCACGTATAAAATCATACATGATTCACATATATGTATTCATATACAAAATAATACATGATTCACACACACACACACACACACATATATATATATATATATTCATGTACAAAATAATACATGATTCACATACACACACACACACACATATATATATATATATATATATTCAAGTACAAATCATACAGGTTCAAAAGTCGTTTGCTTCTATTTTTTTTACGTTAATGTAAAATCACATGTGATTTTGTATATTAACGATTTTTTTTTCTTAAATAGTTAGCGTTATTATTTGAATCTTCCTCATATATATATATATATATATATATATGATTGTAAATCAATGAGAAGAAAGAAAAATTCTACAATCTTTAAATTCCATGACATCCTTTGACATGAATTTTGACATCTAGAACTTCAAATAACTAATATTGTCTTTTATCTTTGAGAGCATGAATATCTATATATATATTGTTTGAACCTTCCTCATATATATATATGATTGTAAATCAATGAGAAGAAAGAAAAATTCTACAATCTTTAAATTCCATGACWTCCTTTGACATGAATTTTGACATCTAGAACTTCAAATAACTATTGAGAGCATGAATATATATATATATATATATATATATATATATATAAGCTAATCCAATGGTAAAAAATGGCATCATGCAGCAGATTCATGGTCATAGACATTAGAAAATTGATAAATGTAATCATGAAACTATCATAATTTTTCTACTAAATTAGAAAACAAACGTAACTAATACTTTCTTTCTTTATAAAACTAAAGATGATCATATAACATTAGTGGTTAATACATACAAACTTATCAAGAAATAAATATGAGAATGCATTCATATCAAAAATCTCTTTAAAATTTTCAAAGGTTGAGTTAATGTATGCATATAGGCCACACAAGATAGCACGGTGGTTCGGATTCACATCTATGGCACCCGATAACTAGCAGTAGCTCATCGATCAATCAGTTTCACCGATGCAAGCAACAAATATTTCATGGAGAGTATATATAGGCAAGTGTGATTTAAGCATATATATGCCACCAAAGTGCAAAGCTTCTAGTGGCTAATGAATATATAATGATGGAAGGAAAGCTACAGGCCGGAAAACAAGATTGTGGAAGTCTGTTTCAATTTTTTTGGAGATCCTGTTACATATTTATCAAGACTATAAATTGACTGCACGAGTAGTAAATAGAACAAATTAAATATAAAAGTCCATGCATACTATATATGTATTAAAAGTTTTACAAATTAAAACAACAAAAAATGTCGTAAAATAGTATATGAGTTTCTTTTAAATATAGAATCGTTCTTTAAACATTTTTTTAAACGAAATCAAGGATCCCCAAATCGGTTAAAAGAGTAATTAAAAGGTTTAAACTTTATAGTTGGGCTAAAAGATACAAATTTGACACCTCATGATGATTGGTGTAAAACATGTACATATAATTTCTATCGGTGACCTATGGATCGCGCATAAAATACCAATGGTCTGGTAAAATCCAATATTCTTCAAGAAAATACAATGGATCACCCAGAAAATATTGGGGTATTCTGTCATTGATTTGAGATTTTCCCACCAACAATTTACCCACCAATGTTTGTGACGGTTTTGTGACGAATCACCCCTTTAACGACGGATTTCCAGAAAAAAATCGTAGGTAAAAGTGATCCGTTTAGTAGTGAGTAGAAACAATATAACATCTCTTTCTACATTGCCTGGTAAGCTTCAGTATGGGCAGTAATTTCAGTTGGCCACTGGGATTTGTTTTCCCAATTGCCTAATCTCAGTAAAGCAATTTCAAGTAGATTAGTATTTTGGAATGGGGTCCAAAACTTCCAACCTCTAGAAGTTGATTATACGCGATGCGGAACATCTGGCTATCAAGAAACGATTTTTTTTTATTAACCTGGATATCCAACCCGCTATGTGAGCCGACTAATCCCAGGACGACCATCTGCTTTGCAAATATCCTGGAGTCACCGTATTTGAACTTCTGTAGCCACAAGGAGATTTTTATTCCTCCTTGGATTTAAACATGGGACCTCCTGGTACTTTTGACCTTTGGAGCCAAGTTAAAACGAATATGACACCACTCTTGTGGTTAGGTTGTATAACACTTTAGAATCATGTTTCCTGATTTCTATATGCACATGAAGAAAAAGAAAAAAGAAACATCTATTGAGCTCCGCCATTGTTCAAAATAAGCCAATCTTGCCTATATATCGTTGCTTTTTGCATAGTCAATGATTCTTTGATTCACTGAGATGACAGGTCAAATTAAAGAATAAGAAAGCAATCCTCATCAAACTCATTCAAATAAAAAGAAACTAAACGAATCATATATACTGGAATCGCCATTGGAGATAGTACCTAAGATACAACTACCATTTCAGGATCCATGATCATTTGTCTGCCGTCTTCATCTATATTTGGAAGTACCCCTCTTCACTAGCTAACTCCCTTTTGATTTCTTCTACAATTATATATACATATATATATATATATATATATACACACATACACACACATGTGTGTGTGCATGCAAGTTGTACAATTAAGAAACTTTTAGCTGTTTGACTGCAAGAATCTTTGTATACTCAGTGGATTATTAAAAAAAGGGGTCATGCTTTGTTCTGGAGTACTTTAAAGATCAAGTTGTTCTGTGTATTTTATTGTGGGCCTGTGGGGTGTCTTGATTAACCGCCAAGGACACAATTATTATACTGTAAAGGCAGTTTTTTTTTTAAGTAAAGAAGGACTATAAAGGCTAGAGTTCCAAGAACCATCCAAAATGTTGGCAGCATAGTTTAGTATGAAGATAGCTGTTAGTGGGAATGACCATGTGAACAGGTACTTTAAAGTATAGTTTAAGGGCACCCTTTGAGTTCTTGAAAGGCAAATAAGCCCTTCAAAGACACAGAAGAATGGGTGTGTGTTAGCTTCAGATTGTATTTGGGGATGTTGCCCTACAACACCCTTGAAGCTGTGGACATCTGTTTTGATTCTATGGAATGTGATTTTTGGGCACTTGGGGTTTTGAAAAGGGTTACAGTTTTGATAATTAAATTATCCAATCACCTTGGAGCTGCAGAATTCCTTTTAGGGTTTAGTGCAAGATGTATTTAATGTTAATTTGGGGGAATCTTTCTTGGTCAAAAGTAGGATCTGAATTTTTTTCTAAATGTTTAGTTACATGATTGCTAAGATATACCCATATTTGTATTTTTTTTTTTTATTAACTTAGATATCCAATTCGTCGTGTGAGTCAACTAATCTCAGGACAACCATCTGTTTTGTAGATAGCCCGGAGTCACTGCATTTGAACATCCGTGGCCACAAAGGGATTTTTATTCCTCCTAATACTTTTAACCTTTGAAGTCAAGCTAAACCAATCAGATATCACCCTTGTGGTTGTATATCCTTATTTTTTCAATTAATTTTTTTTTATTAATGTTTTTAGGAGTTAAAACATTTGAAGTATTAACTTAGCTTTTGAGATGATCAATTCCAAACTTCCATTTCAAAGTTACGTAAGTTATTAAATCCAAGTCTAGAAGTGTGTTTGCAGAATCATTAACTTAATGTCTGTGTGAGCTAAGAGAGGTATATAAAGAGAAAGTAAGGTTTATACGATAACAATAATCAAATAAGATAACAAGAAAACGTACAATCGAATCATAAGTGATTTTAATCACACTAAAATCACGTGTAAATCACATGTGATTCACGCGACTTTAGTCACCCGCATACCCTTGCATTGACTGTTAGTGTAAAATTACATATGTTATTTTATCTTTTTTAGTTTTAGTTTTTACGAGTTATCTGATTGCTACTTGACGTTTTAACACCAAAACTAAAACTGACGCTAACATAACAATTATGTTGCCTATAAACTCTTTGTGGCGTAGATTGATCATCCTCACTTGGTGTCTACTTCAAATGGATGATTTCTTCATATGTTTATACTAGAAATCATTCCTTTCCGATCTTTAAAAATATGGAATATTCTCTAATTCTATCATCGTCTTCGGTTTTCTCTGCAAATGTTTGAATGTGTGAAACTCCTAATAGTATTTCATATATTTTTATTCATTATAGCTAAAATTGTAATTTGACAGAATAATTTAGGCATTTGAGTTTAAAATCTTGTATTAGGATTCTTAATTTGGGTGGTGTTGTAAAAGTCGAAACGAAAATGTCCTGATAACAACCCAAGATCAATGCTCCAAACAGTAAGTAATCACGGTGTGAATTACCATGTATAGTTCAACATGTATGGTTGTGATGGATCTCACACTTCTCACAAGATACTAAATTCTCACATGAATATCCCTAGAGAGAGAGAGAGACAGAGAGGGGGGGGGGGAAGAGTTCAAACGAGAACACTTTCATTTTACGAGAACGCGAGAACATTTTTTTACTATAAACAATCACATGTGATATTATTATTCAATCACATATGATACACATGTGATATATACTAAATCAGAGACGCGAGCTTCGATGCGATCTTGGTTGCGGGCCAAGTCGCCCCTACACCACTAAGCCCTCACAAGTATTATCAGATGTGATAGGGGTGTTGTTGATATGATACTATAATCCGTTAAGACCATCACATATGATGCTAAATCATAGACGCAGACAACCTTTGACGCGGTCTAAGTCGTAGAACACGTGGTCGGAACATCACATGGTCCCCTCACGCGTATTATCACATGTAATATAGGTGTTCTCGCGTTCTCGTAAAATGGATGTGTTCTCCTTTGAACATCCACCTATATATATATATATATATATATATATATATACACATGTATGTACCCCCTAGTGTTTATTTTCATCGCTATGTGTAATGAATTTGAGAGAAAGAAACATTGGTGATTGACGTTATGTCCGGTATGTGGGTCAGATATCGAAACCTCTAGGCATTTGATGTTCAACTGCGAAGTGGCTTCGGAGGTATCTTTAACTGTTTGCCCCCTCGTAAGAATTCCATAATGGATCAAATTGTCAAAAAGTCTTATAGTTGGGTTTTGGCCAATATTCGAAGTCTGAAGTATAAAGTCTAATTCTAAGAATAGCTGCAAGGGAGTATAAGAGATCCGTTATTATGAAGTTTCCATCCTATTAAATGTTTCAGGTCGTTGTAATGTTCTGTTTGTTGCTAGCTGCTTGCTAGTTTTTTAATGATATGTTGGTTGTTGTGATATATAGCTATTTAGATTTATAGAATTATAAGGTGATCAAGAAAGGGTGTTCAAAGTATATATGTAACCTAATGAATATTGCTTCAACAAAAATTAAATACCATTACCATATGTAATCTATATATAGTAAGTTCACTTGTGAACCTAACTTTCGTTATAAGCTAAGAGAACAAAGTCAGATTACATGCACCGACTAATCATTTAGGCAACAACGAACTTCTGAAACCATGAACCTTCATGGTTATAAGAGTTCCGGCAGAGCATGAATTTAAACATGAAAAACTAATATAAGGTTTTCACTACATCTTCCTAATCCATAACTAAGAGTGAGTATCGGAACCGGATACTAGCTTTGGAACTGGAACCATCGGTTCCTAAAATAAAGAACCAATTGAGACTGGTTTCGGTTCTCATTTTTTGGAATCGTTAACCTCTGGGAACGGGTATTCGGTCCCACTGGGTATCCAAAACCGGAACCGAAGGGCACCCGCTATTTTTTTAACATTAATTTATATGTTATTATATTTAATAAACTAAAATTGAAATTATTAATTAACCTTCTATGATTACACTTACAACTGATTCCTTAACGGTTAGAATAAGCTGCATTTATCAAGTTATTTATGTAATTATTAGTTTTTAGTTTTATTGGATTCGTTTTCACCATTTATAGTACCTATTTCTTTACGTTTGTATTTTGTAATAGACTAATAATTACTTTTCTATAGTATGAAATAATAAAAAATTAAAAATATATATAGACACCGGATACCCGGTTCCAGAATCGGTTCTTAAATATAAAGAACCGATATAACCAGTTCCAATTCTTTTAATCCAGAAATCACCACGGTTCCATGAATTTTGACAAAATACCCGTCCTTAATCTTGACCGATACACCATTAAAAGGTTTATATATATGTATATATATATATATGTTAGGAGGTTATGAGAATAATTAATTTGAAGGTGGAGCATTGATTTTGTATATTTTTTCTTGAGAAACCTAACAAGTGTATACAGAGAGATATTGCATTAAAAGTGGGTCCACTTTTTTAATAAATAGTTAAAAATATATTTAAAAATTTAATTGCGTACGAGGGGAGAATCTAAACAAGTGACATGGTTGCAATTAACAATTACTTTCTAAAATACCCCTCATACTTAGCCGTCCACCACTTTACTCCTTTTTTATTATCAATTTTTTTCACACCTTTTTATTTTACATATACAAGTGGAAATCAAATAGAAATTGACTAAAAATCAAAAGCCAAATCGTATGTGTTTTTTAATGTGAAATTTATACATAAAATACACACTCGTGTACCCATCCAAGAACTAAACATGTAAAACAATATGAATCATAGTTTAAAATCAAAATCATTGGATGGTCTTGATTGATTTCTACGATGCATGCATATATATATATATATATATATGTGTGTGTGTGTGTATGCATTGATGCTTATAGTCACCTAAATTAATGGATATATGTATTAATAAACGTACAAGTTCATACGGTTTCTCAAATTATTTGTGATTCTCACATTAACTGTCTCATACACATGTGTGTGTGGAAGGAGGATCATGCATGATTAGATATTGATATGAACAACTATTCATACATATATGATTACACACGTCCAAAAATGATGCGGATGACTTAGTGAGCGTGACCAAAGATCGTCTTCTATGTATCGGTCATTGGAATATGTGTTTAATTATATATGGCTAAGTGTTCGTATCACATGTAATCTTGTGTGATTATCTAACTTCTCGTTTGAACTTGTCCCTATTCATGTGTGTATATATATATATATATATATATATATATATATTTATGAAAGATAATTAGAGTTCATTAATTATGATCAATACTTTATATTATAAAAGAAACAAAATATTTATAAAGCAAGATATTCATTAGAGTAAATGGACGATTCAGATTGGGTTGTACGAATGACACGGGTTGTATTTGAAACACACCCTCTCTCTCTCTCTCTCTCTATATATATATATATATAAATATATATATATATATAGAGAGAGGAGTGATCATATATATATATATATAGAGAGAGGAGTGATCATATATATATATATATATAGAGAGAGAGAGAGAGAGAGAGGAGTGATCATATGAAAACCGCCTTCATTTGTGTAAACCGTGCAAACCACCTTCATTTGTCGATTTCATTGTTTAATCTTATGAAA
>NC_037532.1:34004523-34047009 GCF_001531365.2 Cynara cardunculus var. scolymus
ATATATATATATATATATATATATATATATATATATATATATATAACATGGAATCTTCCCACTAGTGCGACTTGGACCCTTCCACTTGCACTTTGATTTTCTCTCAAGGTAACTTGACTATAAATACTAGTCCTTTCCTTTTCTCCATTCTCAAGCCCCATGCTAAAAACATAAGTGATCTCTCTACCCTTTTTTCTCCCTCCCCCCTCTCTCTAGTTTTCAACATTTCTAGCTTGTACTAAAATGGCAAAGAGTAACTATGGTTTGGGATATTGTCTGATTCTATTCATTTTGTTACTGGTTGCAAGTGAGTTCGAGTCATGTGTCGAAGGGAGACGTTTGAATCCCAAAAAGAGCTTGGCGAAAGTAGAAACGATCAAGTCTCAAAAGGCCTCATTCGGTTTACGAAAGACACCATCAGTAGAAGTGGTAACAAGTAAGATGGAAAAGGCCGAAGACTTCAGGCCTACTGCACCAGGACACAGTCCTGGCGTGGGTCATTCTATTCATAACTAGTTTCTTCTTTTACTTGTGTATATTCGTAATGAATCAATTGTAATTACTGATGGTTTCTCTATTGTATTCAAGTTCAAATAATTTATATCATTTATCAACAGCGACTTTCTTTAAGCGAATAACCACTAACTAGACTCTGTGAAACATGGGTGTTAGTTAACAAATAATTACGAAAATGGAGATGAAATTTTGAAAGTATGTACAAAAGGTATGGTTGTAAAAGATGAACTTTTGAAACAGTAATTGGTGCAACGGTATCTGATAACCTAACATTTTTAAAGATCAGTAGTTCTCACTTTGGTCATCAAAGATGAGAAGTCTGTATAAATTTTATTATTTAAATATAAATATTATATATATACTTAAAAAAAGTAAATTTTATGAGATAAACTTGTATATAAAACACAAAGCATTGTTAAAAATATATATAGACATGATAATTTTTGTTAATTAAATATAAAAAAGTGATCCACTTTTCAATGAATAGTAGTAATTAAATATGGCATTGCATCTTTTCAACATAGAACATATAAACCCAATCAAACTTCTCTTTATTTTATTTTATAATTATTATTAGTAATTTAATATTAATTAGTATAATGATTATTTATTTATTTGTTGTTATCTAACAACTAACGAGACAGTTATTTTTGTCGTTTATAAAAATACGACAAAAATAACATAAATAAAACAAATCTTTGTGAAATTAATGATTTAATATTTCTCCGTTATTTTTGTGTGATTATCGACGAATATAAAATAATCGTTTATTTATTTATTTTAATTACTATTTCTTACAGTCATCTGTAATTCTTTGTCATTTTTTTTGTTTTTAGATCATCTATAAGTCATTTGTCGAAAATCGTTGACGAAAAAAGTACGTCAGTGAATTTCATTATTGATAGTCTGTTGTCCAATAATGTGACGAGATATACAACTAATTTAATGTACGTCAAACTGTGACTAATCAAATTATAACGAAACCCAGAACAAAAATACAGCAATGATCAATTATGTATTTGAATTTGTATTAGTGCATGGTTATATTATATGAAGTATTACATATGAAATAAGGTCGATGAGTAATCAACTCGATTATAGAGGACATATGGCATATTTGGAGAAAACTTCGTTTTGGTGAAATTATAACGTCAATACGATAGGTTGTATTTTATGAAAGTGTAGTCTATCTTCGATAAAAATATCAATAAAAGATAGATTTATATATGGAGATGGTCGTATGACAAACACTGATGATAAGATTTACAGTATTCAATACAATGTGGTATTTAAGCATATCTGAATTAAGATTTATCGTAAATAGATTTCGAACATGAGCATATGACAGGACTTTTTGGACTAGTGCAAACCTAGATATTACGCGTGGGAATTATTCAATGGATAAGAACGTCGGGGAATTTAATCAAGAATATGTTAAGTTTAATAGGGGATTTTGAATATTAACATAACTCTCTAAGGCTATCACGTCAAGGTGAGTTTCATGTGTTTTATTAAAATGGGATACACGTGGACAGTGTGTAGTGTGATTTCAATATTTTTAAGGCGATATACACGTTACGTGCTTGATAGTTTTTCAATTGGTTAGCATGTAATGCATGAAAACGATGTTTTACTATGATGAAACCAGTTTACAAAGATTATTAGAAATAGATTTGAAAAACAAATTCAATCCTGATTTATTAAGGATTATCATAATGGCTACAGATAATATTACCTTTTTTAACTTAATCTAATAATGTTTCATTTTATCCATTTACTAAATAAGGTATATGTAACCACAAGGGTTGTGTCTGATTGGTTTGAGCTTAGTTTCAAAAGTCAAAAGTATCTGGAGGTTCAAATGCAGTGACTCCGGACTATCTGCAAAACAGATGGTTGCTCTGGGATTAATCCGCTCACATAACGAGTTGGATATCCAGGTTAATAAAAAAAAAGGTATATGCTTCATATTGCTTGTCCTTTTATCGCAAATTAGTTTGTGAACGTATGAAGAGTTTTGTGCAATAATATATTTATGAAAAAGGCACCTAATTATTTAATTAGAATCAAAGGAATATAGGATGTGCAATATTCTAAAAGAACAAAAGTAAAGTGTGCCCAAAAAGTAATGATTTGGGGCCAATGTGATGGTTAAGTTGAAAAGTAATAAGGTTTTAAAACTTTACACCTAACTTTAATTCTTTTGAGTTTTGGCACTTTATTTTACATATCGACAAAATTTGGTCAAAATGATTTAATTTTAAGTGGGTTTTTAGAAATGCTAATTAGGTCTTTGTCGTGGCTCCTAGACAAAATGTCGTGGGTTTTTCTCTCTTTTTTATTTCAAGGTTTGTGCTTTTTTTTTAATTTTTATGAGGTCAGAAATATATATATATATATATATTATAAAAAATTTGATAAAAACTCTTAAAAATCATTTTTTATGCATAAAATATTGTTTATTAATGCATATTACATAAAATTCAAGATTGCAAGTAGATTGTACGTAAGTATAACTTGTTAAAGCTCCATATTTGAATTCGTGTAACAAACTGCAGATAAAAATAATCAAATACAGGAAAAACATCTCATTTTAAATATAAAAAATCTAAAATATAATAGAATAATCATTGAGTTTTAACAGAATACTTAATTATTATCTTTATAAAATATAATATTATTAAACCAAAGATAAATTATTTCGTTATTAAACTTAAATTAAATTATAATAAAATAAATTAATTAATGAAATTACATAAAAAATGAGAACCTATAAATAGTTGATTTGATATTAACATTGATATATTTTTTTTTCAAATTTATATTTTATTCAAGAATAAAGTCATTATTGTTTTCTTAAAAACACATAAAATCGTATTATAACATCGACAGAGACAAATAATGAAATAAAACATTAAAATCGAGATGCGTCTCGCTGAATTGCACGAGTACTCTTCTAGTATATATTAAAAGAAAATAAAAATGATAGAATGTATTTTATTTGTTAGTCATCGTGTGCCGTTTGTTTATTTGTGTTTTTGTTTATTTCTGTTTCTATTCTTACGATAACGGTTAATGTTGTACTCTTTTCAATATATTTAATGTCTTTCAAAAAGAATAATATTGTTTTTTGATTCTTTTACTAATTATATCCCAATTAACAATCGCTACAACGAAGATAGTTGATTGTTTAATTGTATGGTGTAGATGAAGTTGCATTGGTTGCAATATTTAAGAGGGTTGCATTTGATTATCCCTCTATATATATTTATATATAGGATTGGATTCACATGAGACCGGCATATTTCCATGAGACCACTTTTTTACACTTGAAACTTCACAGCAAAACATTGTGAAAGTAAAAAAAAATCAAACAGTTACTACACCAAAGTTCAAAAAACAATTTGCCTTTTGAATTCAAATCCCACATTTGAAATGAAATTCAAAAACCAGAATGTTTGTATTGGAACATGAAACATTTGATGCCAATTGCATACATCTTCTTTCTTGCTCAATCTGTCACAAAATCAGCTATAAATAACACAAATTTTTACTTCTCTCACCTGCAAATCCAAACACAAAGTACTAAATTTTACAGATTTACAGTGGGAAGAAACACCAATGGGATCTTCTCCTTCACACAAACATGCAGCAGTTTTAACTGCCCGGTCCGTCCGGCAATTTGTTTGATGGTTCGCTAACGGGCTTTGGCAAGGGTCCGACTCGATACACCATGCAACAATTTCACAAACCCGAGGAAACTCAGCTTTCCATCGGTGTGCCTAATCCAATCATGCAATACTGAATGAACCGAAACCGATGGGCCGAGGCCAAGTTCCTGAAAATTCCCCAAAAATTAATCGGTCAAGATTCAAGAAAACGGATTCTGGTTTTGGAAAACCAATTCAATTCGAGTTTTTTTTCAACATTTGTAAGACGGGTTTTCAAGAGAAAGTGATAAAGATGGAGGCTTCATGCACACCGTTACAACAAAATCGGATGTACAAGACGTCAAATATGTCTAAATGTCTTAATCGACTATTTTATAGCACTTTTACGTCCTATAAAGCCGATTTTGTTCAAAATATGTGAAGAAACGTTAAACCAAGGAAGAAAATCAAAGTCTAACTTACAGAAGCTAGTTCTTCAATCATGATGGGCCTATTTCCGTCTTTATCAAATAGTTCATACGCACAACGTGCATGTTGCTCCCATCTATCAAGAGCTTCGAGCTGATGGACACTTATGGCAGCTGCACAAAACTCATCAAACTCCATTCTTCTGTACTGAAGTGCATTAAGCTGCATATGGGTGATGTTCTAATCATCTAAATGTCCAAGGAGAACAATATGTAACCACGAGACAGTTCATTTAGGAACCATAAATATTTTAAGAACCAACTATTCATGACGAAAATACCTAAATATTTATGAATAGCATTCATCATGAATAGAGATGCACAAAAAAGCCTAAGCCTAAAGCCCGGTCCAAAAAGGCACATGCACAGCCTTAAAGCCCGATCAAGCCAACTTTTTAAGGCCCACCAAGCCCAAAATAGTCCTATAAGCCCAAAAAAACCCGACCTGGAAAAGCCTGATCAGACCCTCTTTCAGCCTCAAAGCCTGGTTAGGCCGGGCCTAAGCCCAAAAAAGCCTGGGCCGTGTGCATTATGCATTTGCATTATTTATGATATTCATATGAATATATATAATTCACTATGAATATATGATTCATTATGAATATATAATTTATGAATAGTTGGTTCTCACAGTTCTGAGATGAATATGCCTCTATGTAAACAAATGATAAGTCTATAGTTCGTTCATAAATGATCATACCGAATTTAGGAAATCATGGACACGTGATTCTTTCATGGCATCTGTAGAATGCTTCATCAAAGCCTGACCAGTTCATAAGAAGTCAAGATCGACATTTTAAACAAATAATGTTCGATAGACTGAAAAAAAAAAGTGTAACCGTTACCAACCACTTTGATATTCTCCATGCTTATGGATCCGTTTTTGGTTGGTTCTAACAAAGAAAATTGTTCCTTTAGATAAAACAACTCGTCTGTAGTCAATGTCTTCACTAACGCCTGAAAATGAGACGAAAAACCGCTATAAAAAGGGATTAGTTGCATAGGTGTCTCCGGTACACAAGACAGTATGAGACAGGACAGAACAGAAAAATAATTGTCTCATGTTTGGCAAGACATTAGACTGGGACATGATATAAGTTGGACAAAAATAATCCTGGCCCACCAAAATAGGTGGAACAAGAATCAAGAAAGACCAAACTGGTAAGTTACTAAACTACCCATTATCAGTCACAAATTGCAGGGATTAGTCTGGCCATAGCCTCGAAGACCCTTCAAATAAAAATAGGTGAGACAAAAATCAGGGAGATGAGACAAGATTGGCAAATTACTAAACTACACATGTCAAAGCTAAAACCCTAAAACCTTCCATGATTTTTTCATCCACCTACCTCACTCTCGCCCGTCTAATCCCTAACGCACATGACAATTTAGAGAACATACCCGTAGAGCAGCTTTACGAAGAGCCGATGAACGCATATACCCCTTCATGTGTCTCAGTATCGAGACATCAAGTGGCACTTTCACTTCATTACTATTTTGAATCCATGGATGACCTACAATATTACATTCGAATCATTATACCAATAAGAATCAAAGCTTTTGAACACTATACAATAAACAGGGAGACATGTACCCAACGCTTGAGCAGCCGTCATTCTTTTCCTAGGATCCTTGTTTAATAAACGTTTGACAAAATCTTTGGCCTCGGAGGATAATGTAGGCCACGGTACTTCATCGAAACTTGGATGAGCTTTTAAAACAGCTCGAAAGATCCCGGATTCAGTTCGTGCCCAAAAAGGCCGGCTTCCGCACAAAAGAATATATGCTATAACACCAATACTCCATACATCGGCCTCGGTACTATATGACCTATGTAGAACTTCGGGTGCCACATAGTATGCACTTCCGACAATGTCATTAAGCCTTTCGTCTACATAAAAATTGACATAAGAATTCACAAAGATAGAGATAATGGGAACAACATAAATGTATATATACAAGGGAAAGTTCAAATGATAACCATAAATATTTTGAAAACAGTGAGAACCAATATATGTAATTGCATATATATGCAGAAGTAGGTTCATACGAGAATGGTACATATTTAAGAAAATACGAGGATGGCCAAAATAAGTACAAAAACACATGTGATTTTACATTAACCACCAATAAAATGTGGGGGCGATCCTATGGCCGCGTGGCAAGGTCGTGTGAATCACATGTGATTTTGTACGTGATGTTAGTGTAAAATCACATGTGATTCGGTCATTCTCTTATTTTCTTAAATAGGTACCATTCTCGTATGAACCCGACTCTATATATGCATTGATGCATATACACTATCAAAATATGTATCTGTCAATTAGTATATTCATCAATATATATATACTATATATGCAAGTAGGGTTGGGTTCCGGTGAAAAGGGAAGTTATAGTAAGAAGCCTAAGAAGAGATCTCCATCCTTGGATCAATCCTAATTGAATGTCAACACTATTGAGGTGCATCGAGATGCACCCGATCAATTTCCTTCTAAAGTGCAATTCATGGGTGGGCATGAGATTAAAAGTGATCAAGGGTTCGGATCTCTTCTTACTCTTCTCACGGTAACTTCCCTTCTCCACACGATCCTTCGCCTATGCAAGTATATATGCACTGATGCATATACACTATCAACATATGTATCTATCAATTAGTATATTCATCAATGCATACATGTATATGTACTATGTATGCACTGGTTCTTATTGTTTTCAAAATATTTATGGTTCTCATTTAAACCTTTTGCTACATATATACGATATATATATAATATGGAAAGTACCTGGCTTCACAAAATCCGACAAGCCAAAATCTATGGCCTTTAGTTGTGAGTTTTCATCCTTGGATGTAAATAAGAAATTCTGATTCATCAACGGACAATCGTTAATTGGTGACTTACAAATTAGGGAAAAAGTAGAGAGAAATAACTTGTTACACGACTTTATTATCGTTGTATGAAGGTTCCATGCCAAAATTCTTAATTACTCATTGTGTCCAATACAAAATTGAACTTCTCTCGAGATATTTAAGATACCCTTCAATTAGGACCCGAATCAATACAATGATTGTACTCCTGTCCCAAAATAAGTATCCAGTTTTAAAAGTAAGTGCCTACTCCTATTCTACCCTTAAGTATGAGATGGATAAGTCGTTACTCCCTCTATTATGAAGGGTAAAACTGTCATTTACTTGATTAAAAAGTGTAATAATTATAAATTTCTGAAACTGTATCTTTATCATTGTGGACATTTATTTTGGGACCGTGGGAGTATCTTGAACTACATACATTTTGCGCTATCTACTTGTTTAAGCTTGTAGATGTCTCACCTCCGGCTTCAAGTCGCGGTGCACCACACCTTGAAGATGACAAAATGCAACGACATTCAGTATTTGTATCAACACAACTTTAGCATCGTCTTCAGTGTATTTCCCGCCCCTTCAAAAAAAGTTCCAACTAAACATTTTCAGGAATTCCTTATTGATGAACAACAAATGAAAGGAATCGACATGATACCTCGAAAGTATTCTATCCAAGAGTTCCCCTCCTTCACATAACCTGAAAATATGTCGTATAAACAAGAAAGAAAGCATAAAATCAATTAGATCGCCACTCCCATCATCTTAATCCCCAAGCCTACTAAAAGCAAATACTCCTCCGTCCCAAAATAACTGTCCACGATGAAAAATGCACAGTTTTAAAAATGTGTAATCATTACACTTTTTAATTTTACCTTAAATAATAGAAAAAATAATGAATTTCTCTATCTCATAACTAATGGTAGAATTTGGAAAGTGGACACCTGTTCTGAGACAAACTAAAAATAGAAATGTGGACGTTTAGTTTGGGACTGACGGAGTACTTGTTAAAGTCTCTTTTAGAAAATAAAAGAAATTTAACTTCAATGCTTACTCCATTACAACATAGACGTTATCATGGTCTTCGTATGCATCGTAAAACTTCACCAAGTTGTTATGTCCCGTTAAAGCTCTTAATATCTTGACCTCCCTTCTCACATCCTCAATTGCTATGGCGGTTGTCATCTGAGGGAAAAAGTTAAACTTCAAACCAAGTACTTTGAAAACCTCAGGGTTTACAAATTATATATAGACGTTGATAGCATATATATATATATATATATATATATATATATATATATATATATATAGACGAAGGATCGTGTGAGAATAGGAGTTACATGAGAAGCGTAAGAAGGGATTTGGACCCTTGATCACTTTTAATCTCATCCCCACCCTACGCATCGCTCTTGATACAAGAATTGTTCTAGTGCATCTCATTAGCATTGATCTTCCATTAAGATTGATCCAAGGGTGGAGATACCTTCTTACCCTTCTCACCATAACTTTCATTCTCACCGGAACCCAACCCTATACATGTATATATATATATGTGTGTGTGTATATGTATATGTATATATATCAAACATGGTGCAATGCAACTATGCCACTCCCTATGTTCCATGAAAATTGAAAAAAATTCTTTTCTTGCCCAAACTAAATGTCCATAACGCAAAGGCCACATAGTTTTAGAAATGTGTAACTATTACACTTCTTAATTAACTAAATGACAACTTTACCCGAACTAATAGAGGGAGTATTGAATTTCTCCATCTCATAATTAAGGGTAGAAATAGAAAGTAGGGCACTAACTTTTGAAAGTAGACACTTATTTTGGAACGAAAGGAGTATTTGCCACCATCATGTTCACAAATCAAGTATTTGTTGGATATGAAACATGATTTGGACTACAGAAATGAGGTCTACACCTTCAAAATTAAAATACAACTTCAAAAATGTCATAAAAATCCGCTATATTCTTTGGGGCAGAGGACAGGTCAGCGTACATCCAACATTTCAGACCCTACCTCCAAGTTAGACATAGTAGGTGTGTTTG
This sequence comes from Cynara cardunculus var. scolymus, assembly GCF_001531365.2. Taxonomy (NCBI): domain Eukaryota; kingdom Viridiplantae; phylum Streptophyta; class Magnoliopsida; order Asterales; family Asteraceae; genus Cynara; species Cynara cardunculus. The sequence goes on from NC_037532.1 coordinate 34,014,091, forward strand.
GTTTCAAAACGTCACAACAACCATGACACTTAAAAATGATGATTCATGGTCTTATCCTCTTTTGAGGTCTAGTTTTCTCGTCATACAAAATATAATAATCCGAGCATTCCTCATTGACGCTAGCATATTGTAAGCAACATACATACAATCTTCAATCTTTAGTTCCCACCATTAATATAAACAGTGTGATGATCTATTCATTGATGCCCACAAGATTCTTCTTTTGTTTCCGTTAAATGGCCCACAAGATTCTTTCTTCGTCATTCGTTAAAGGGTACTTTAGGTATTTCACAACCTTCCCCAAACCATTATCAAATAAAAAGTTGCAACTTTCATGAGATAGATGGGATGTATTCTCTCCATATAGAGCAATCCATATGAACCCAAAATGATACCAATTTACTGTCGTTTTCTTTCTATCTGTTTCGAATATATCAATTTCTCGATAAATTTACTAAAATCAGTTCCTACCACAATATAATTGAAGAAAATTCATATTAGTCAACAGGTCAACAACAGAACCAGATGTTGATGTTCATATGATTGAATTCAAATCCCAATATCAGATCTGAATGCAAAATGATGAATCAAATCATATGTTTGATCAAATTTAAGCACTAATTAACATATTAATCATCAAAATTAATCAAAAAAAATGAGTTTGAATTAGCAAACCTTTGACTTTGGAATAACTTTGACTGCAACTTCTTGACCCTTGAATTCCCCTTTCTTGAACTTAGCTTTACAAGTATGCCCAAAATGCCCTCTTCCTACTTCTTCGCCAAGCTCGTATTTGTTCCCAAAATGCTTCGAAAACCCGAAACTTTTATCCAATCCCGTATTTCTTTCTACATCGTTCGCCTCCGGTATCGCCACCGCGTTTGGCTTGACGGAGCCATGCCGCCGTGCCAACGCCTTAATGTGTTTCGCCGGAGACGGTGGCGGAAACGGCCGCTTGAAAAACCTTCTGGGTGTAGAATTAGAGCTGGCATTCGGCGCCGGAGATGATTTCTTTGAAAAGAGATAGTGAGCTGGACTTGGACTGTAAAAAGGGAACAATGGAGTTTTCTTCCCTACCTCAATTTCATCTTTCTTGCTAATCGTTTCCCTTGACGCTCCATCACCACCGTCTTTCACCGGAATATTCGTGTCCAGATCACCGGAAAATTCAGTTTTCGTGGAGGGTTTGGAGCTACAAACGCCCATTTTGTGTGGTTTTTGTGCAAATACCCTGAAGCCCAATTATAAACAAAAAAACCCAAATCTTTTGAGGTATGAGATCTTGATTCTGGTTTTGGTTTTGATTTTGATTTTGAAATTGAAACTGATCTGGGGCTTAGCGTAAACTTGGAGAGAGAGGATTGAGATCTGATAAAAGGAATTTGGTTTTGTGAATTGACCAATTGGAAAGTGGGATTAAAGAGAAATTTAATGATAGTTCTTTGAAGTTTGAACATCAAACATGGATTAAATTATCTTTGATTTGAACCCTAAAAAGATTAAATTTATGCTTATGACATGAAACACTCCACAAGGCACTCGACAAAGGAATGAGGAGAAGGAGCTCTATGACTATGAATCTGCCAAATTAATTCTCTTTCTAATTTTAAAATCATACTTCTTTTTATTTTTAAAATAATATTATTTAATTAAATAAAATTGGTTTTGTTATTTAGACAAAAAGTTGATTATCGACAACTTCAACAACCCTCTGCATGAAACCAGCAAGCAGGGATAGACCCAGAAATATTTTCAAACGATGATACCATTTGATTATAAGAAATAAATATAGAGATATTTTTTTATAAAATTATCATTGGTCTATTAGTTTATTGTTTTTCATATGTGATATCTTATTTAAGTCTTTTACTGTAATTTTTTTCACAAATATAAGAAATCGAAATTACAAGTTAAAAACTAAGAAATTGTTTTTCATATGTGAGGTCTTGTTTAAATCTTTTATTGCAATTTTTTTACAAACATAAGAAATCTGAAATTAAAAAGTTAAAAACTAAAAAAATGACATTAACATGATTCAAACTCAGGTATGGGGTGGAATAAAAGTCTAACAAACTAACTCTATCAATGGAAACTTGTGTCCTCATTATAATATCAAAACCGCTATTTTGAACTCTGATATGTAATCAATTACAAAGTTACAAACTAGTTTTCATGTGTTATTTTACATATGAAACAACACGTGTGAAAATACAATGTTTATACAATCATGATTCAGTATGTTAAATGTTTAGGTTGTTTGTGTGTGGAAAGAAATTGTTTGGAACATTTTATATATAAAACGACACTGTAGAAATACTGTTTCACACGTGTAGTTTCATATATAAAACAACATATAAAAAATATAGTTTGTAAGTTTATATAAATTATTAAGTTTGTAAAACAAAGAAACTTTGTAAATTTTATCTGTTAAAATCAATATTAATACTTTTTATTTAAAATAAATAAATAAACAAATAAAATCATTTTTCACAGTTTAGAAGCATATAAACATTTTGTTTAATTTATAATAAATAATTAAAAGATTTATTTAAAATGTAATAAATTTTGAAAAAGAAAATAAAAGTCTTTAAATAAATGAAAATAAATAAATAAAATGTCAACCAGTCAACACGCCCTAAAGAAGCTTTTTCTTTTAGAAGAACAAGAGGAATGTCAATAAATTCCAAAAATATTGCTTTTTTAATATATATTTATTTAAATACTGAAAAATTCAATTTAATTTAATATTTTATAGTTGTTAAAACGTTGTGTTTGTCTTTTTCTTTTAACAAATTTTACAGGTATTATATATATATATATATATATATATATATATATATAATTTTCAAGTACGGTTTTTAAATTAAAAAATATTAAAAAATATTTAATACTCAAGTCAACAATGTTTTTTTATTATAATTAAAAATTCCTTTTCTTTTAATTATTATTAATTTTCTTAACCATAGAGGCAGGTCAATACCACAAATTCATTATCGTTCATATTAAGGGGTCTTCAAAGCTAATCGGAAGCATTGATTGGTAAGAGTCGAAATTTCGTTTATCTTATCGGGTAAAAGACCAAAAAAAATCAAATTCCGCCGGGTTAGCAAGTGGCACCGTCGCAATTGCAGACCTGACTGTCGCATTGTGGACCTGGTCATTGTAATTGCGGACCTGACAGTCGCAATTGCATACCTGGGTTGAATCTGACAATTTTTTCTGTCTTTTAGCTAGTTCCACAATATTACGGAAATGGATAGTGCGGACGTAGTAACATTCAGGTAAATCCGGGAGAGGAATGGCTAGGAGACCAATTTGAATGGGTGGAATGGTTTTTTGAGTCCCTAAATAAATATACCATCCCCTGCTAACTTTCTATCCCCCACCCCACCCTCTCTCCATGACCCATGCCTTCTTCATCTTCGACGTTTAGTCGCATTTGCTACTAGTAGTCGCCAGCACCATGTCATCGTCGAGGTTCTTCTCTTTCACCCGCCGACGTAGCAACACCACAACCAATGAGGTTTGAACCCTCATTCACCTCGACTTCACTAAAAGTGTGGATTTTAACCCTTGTATCGTGGATCTGGCATGGTCGTCCAACTACATTTTGTAATTCTCCCTCCAGGCCTCCAGCACACCATCTATATCAGCCCTATGACCAAATTTTTGACTTTCAAATTGGATCGGATCTAAACTTTCAACGTTCAAATTGAATTGGTTGGTTCTTGAATGACAATCCAGAATCCAATAAAACTGAACCGATCAAATCCAATAACTATATAATAGTAATATTTCACACAATATTGTTTTTTAGTTGATATCTAAACATAGTGTTTTCTGATATATTAAGAAAATATATAAATAATTGGTTGAAAACTGTACCAACACATTAGATGAATCTGATCCGATGAATAACCAATACTAATATCCAATGGATGGAACCGATCTAATCCAATCATCCATTGAGTTGGATTGGATCGAACGTCCAATATTAATTAGATTATATTAGATGACATATCTGACATCTATTTGATGATTGGATCTGATTCATCTAAACCCATTGAATTTCAACCAATAAGCATCCGTATTTTTTGTTTACTTTTTGATTCATGATTTTGATTTTAGGGTTTGATTTAGTTTTTGATTTGTGGGTGGTTTTCATGACCAAAGAAGAAGATGAAAAGTGGTATTGGCAAGGGGTGTTGGAGGTTTGTGGGGTCATTGGAAGAAGACATGTAGAAAGTAAGTCCATGGGTCTAAATGCAATGAACCAATAATAAAAAGATTTCATATTAGTGAAGGAAGGATTTAAGGGACTGGATACTTTTTTTATCAGACACGTTTTAAAAGTATGAGTCCATGTATAAATAGAACGGATAATATATGGTAGAGTTATCTTGGAATGTTAAAGATGGTATAAACGCTAGCAACCAAAATGGTGTTTTAGCAAAGACGTTGGGCTCAGAAGGGGTATAAGATCCCACATCGATTAGGAAGGGAAACAAACAGACCCGTTCCTGACACTCAATAAGTCATGGGCGAGATGTAAATAGGGGCTCTCTAAGTACGAAAAATTTTGTTTTAATTATCAAAATAACATTGAATTCAGAAAAAAAAAAAATAATTCATATAAAACTGTTTTTCTGATTATTTCTAGATACAAAATCAATCAATAATTACTTCTATATTAATATTATCTACCATATCATTTTTACATTGCATCATAAAATCGTTTCATCGTCAAACACATCATATGATATACCTATCATATATGATTGACATCATTTGAGGTCACAATATTGACCATTCAGAATAATATTTTATGTAAATCAATATAAATCAATCAAATTTTCATGTCACATCATGTTAATATTTGCATCACTACTTCAAATTTTTAGGGTGAAAACAAACTTTTTAGGAAGCATAAAAACTCATCTAGAAACGTGGACGCTTAAATTGGGATGAAGAGAGCATATTCTAATATAAAATTAGAATTCATGGGGATGGAATCATCAAAAAAAGCCAGTGGAAATGAATGATGGAGAATATATCAGTGTTTTTTTGACAAAGCAATTGTAGATTTTAGTAGTAGACAAGAACTTAGAGAAACAATAAGCAATACTATAAATGAACAACCAATTAACTTTTTACATATTTTATTTCCAATGTGTTTGACTCGTCCTCTCGGACAACCTTGGGAAATAAATATTGTCTTATAAGAGACTGAATACCTCTTTTATCATACTCGTTTTAAAACCATAAGTTCACATACAAACAAAACAAACAATATCTGATACGGTTCGCATGAGATGTTATACTTCTTTTCGTAACTTTTAAAATATAGTGGATATTTTAATACTATAATCGATGTTATAATCTTCAAAATAAAATAAAATAAAACTGTTAAAGTTGAAAATAATATTTTTGAAAAATTCGATCTTTTTTAAGAAACGATAACAAACCTGTTACAGATGTCGTTAAAGATCATGCGACTACCTATTCTCGTATGAGTGTGAGTTGACCGGTGCTACATATTTAAATTACCCAATGGAATCAATCTTGTGACATCTCATTTTTACGATAGATAATACAATAATTGATGTTACGTCAATCTTAATTATTGTTTTTCCTGAAGTTACCAATTATTTTAATAAAAAATGTTTTAGAAGTCGCTATCAAACGGTTTTATTTGTTATAAACTTATCATCAAATTGACGATTTCCACCCATTTATATGAGAACGAATCAAATTGGTCATATCTTAACAAGTCAAACATCATAAATCCATATTTGCATAAAATCCACATATTTCATATAACATAAGATATAATTATACACATTGGTCTCAAATGTATCCGTACTGAAAAGTTATTTATGACATAATCTCATGGTTATAAGTTTTTTAAATTATTTTAATAATTTAAAATTAAAAAAATTGAAAACCAAATATAAATCCATCCATTGCTTTTGAATGTGGCAATGATCATGGCCAGCTGACTTTTCATGGCAATAATTCTTCCATTGACTTTTGATGTTTAAAGAGAAAGTAAAGTTGTATCTTTTAAGAATTGAATATTTTATATAATTTAAATATATGAATTATTTCTAAAAGTTAATATCTATACTATATTATAAAGTATTTGACAAAAACTCTTAAAAATCACTTTTTATGTGTAAAGTACTATTTATTAATATATATTACTTAAAACTCAAGATTACAAGTAGATTGTGCGTAAGTTTAACTTATTAAAGCTTCATATCTGAATTCGTGTAACTAACTGCAGATAAACATAATCAAATACATGATAAACATATCATTTTAAATATAAAAAATCTAAAACATAATCAGAATAATCATTGAGTTCTAACAGAATACTGAATTATTATCTTTATAAAATGTTATATTATTAAACCAAAAATGAATTATTTCATTATTAAACTTAAATTAAATTAAAATAAAAATATAAATTAAAGAAATTACATAAAATAATTAAAACTTTTAAATAGTTGATTTATATTAACATTGATATATTTTTTTCAAAATTTTATGATATCTTCAAATTTATATCTTATTCAAAAATAAAATCATTATTGTTTTTTTAAAAACATATAAAATCGTATTATAACATCGACAGAGACAAATAATAAAATAAAACATTAAAATCAAGATGTGTCTCGCTGCATTGCGCGAGTACTCTTCTAGTATTAGTAATAGAGATACAAATTTTATCCATAAGGGCGGTGATAGTCCGTTTTGACGAATAACAGGATGGAGATAAGGATTTATTTCTATACACAAAGTAGGGTCCGAAATGACATTACTCGCCCCTAAACCGACCCCAATTATTTTTTAATTTATTTAATATATGTATAAAGTGTGTGTGTATAAATAAGTATATAGAAGATATATCTTTTACAAAACCGTTAGTAAAAACCATATAAATCAATTAATTGAGATATTTATAAAAATGATAAGAGTTTATTTATTATGATTTGAATATTTATGGAAGACGATTAGAGTTCATTTATTATACTGAACGTTTTATATCACGAAACAATTGAGATATTTGTTTAGGTGTAGGTTCCATAACGTCGTTCGACCAAGATAATAGCCACGACCAAGACATTTGCGACCGTGATATCCATGACTACGCATCCTCGACCTATAGTCGTGGTTATCCACGACACCCCTTACTCTATGCTAACCACGATATGCGTTATCTTTTCTCTTTATTTCAAGATTAAAGATCATATTCAATTATTGATGACTCGGATTACAACTGAATGCCAAGATTCAAGACACATTAATAAATCCACCATTAGAGTCATTAAAAGACATTAACACATATGTTCCAAGGTGTCAGTATATAAACTAAAGATGTATTCAAGCACAAAAACAAGAGGTACAAGCTACAACTGGAATTATTCAAAAGCACTCTCGACTGTTTTTATGAAAATCGCTCACGATTATCTCCGACACATCAATTTACTTAAGTTACAACTTACTTGATTAGATCTAAATTGAAGCGTTGTTTGATTGTATGTCAATATACGTTCGTTGAATTGGTTGAAAGGTTGCCTTATTGGATCACCTACTTTGTTGTCAAACCCTGGTAAAGCTCCTTATGGTAACACCAATTCCGAAAAGGTCCTCACATTCAAGCATGATTTTTCCACGTGCCATTCCGACGTGGACTTTCCTTTGGTCATGAGTAACGCTTCTCAATATTTGCATTTCTTTGTTCTCGTCAAGCAACATGAGATTGTAATGGGCACAAACCGGAGATGTATTATTAACCAGTTCCAAAAATATGGCTAGTCAGTATTACGAACGAAGATGTAATTAATCGACCTCAAAAGATGAAGAGTTGTACTGACCAATTGTAAGAGTGACTTATCTATCATTTTTGTTGGAAAAAAATACTTTTCGTAATTAATTTTTATTTTACATTCTACTATCAATTTAGTGCAATCACTATAAACGTTATCTAGACCCGCCTCTAATTTAACTGTCCTTATTAAAACACATAAACCAACAACGTAATTGGTGGTTGTTCTTCGGTTTTGCAACCGATCCAAGGCTATTAAAAACCAATTATGGTCCAGGCTCAGACTTCGGACTCAAATACTCATCTCTATGCAAAAGTAGTTAGAGGTAAGGGTCTCGATCGGTTGTAATCCAATGTGTTTAGGTGGATCTGATCCACTCATCCAATGAATATTGGACTTGTCATCCGATCCAATGGATGATTGGATTGGGTAAACTCCATCCATTGCAGATTGTTAGTCCAGTATTTATCTATGTTGATTTTTCTCTGTATTGGTTCAGAGATCTGAACAAAAGGTCTAGAGTTAAGCTGTTAAATCATCCTAAATGTTGAACTTCGGAAAGAAGGTCCAGAGTTAGTGCAACAAGCAGATTCAGAGTTTGAAGAAGTCTGGACCTATGAAGTCGGAGTCTGGAAAGCTTATCCTGACTTGGTGACTTCATGGAGATTCAGAAGAAAAATCTTATTCACATCAACTCTGTATCTCTACAAATCTTTTATGAAGTTACAAGTTCAGAAGACTTGAGGATATTAGAACGCGTGTCCTGATCTTATTAGTATGTATTTCACAGTCATGTGTATTTAGACTGTATTCTAAACCTGTTTAGATATAGCTGGTAGATTTTAGAGAGTCTGTATCAATTTAGTATTTCTTGAATCATTGACTGTAAACTTTTTCTCTCTAGAATATTCTCTTTCAAGCTTGTAACCATATTCCATATCAATGACAAATGACTTCTTTACCCTAATTTTTTTTCGTCGATTAGATTTCTACCATTCTTGCTTGTACATAAATCTTTAGATCACTAAGACTCATAGACATTATTATTGGTTATTAAATTGATCCATTTAATACTTTGATACAAATTTCAACAAGTTATTCATATATTTTCTTAATTTATCAAAAATCACTACGTATAAATATCAAGTAAAACAATATCTTAAAATATTAATAACTATATACAGTTAATAATTGAATGAAAATGGGATGATAATTGGATGGGTAATTAGATGGTCACTGGATTGGATCGATTTCGTTTTATTGGATTCTGGACTGCCATCCAAGAATTGACCTATCCAATTTGGATGTTGAAATTTTGAATCTGGTCTAATACAATTACAACTGGATAACCGATTATAGTTGATTGATTCTAACTAGATCGATTGATTTAAATTGGACCGGATGACTTTCTCCACGTAAAAGATAAATGGCAAAATACATGAAATAACAACTTACTTTTACAAATTTTCTTATTATAGCATTCTACTTTCAATTTTTCTTATTACAACAAGGTATCTTCAAAATATTTTTTATTAGAATATCGTACTTTCAAAAATTTACCCGTTATTGCATTGGATAACCTTTTAAATTAAATTTATTCATTACTTTGTCATCTTATCGTCCACGTAGGCTGTCCACATGTACGATAGTGCTGACATGACATTTCTTATTATAACATTGTACTTCCAAAATTATTTTATTATGATATCATCTATTTCTATTACAACATTGTACTTTTAATTTTAATATTTTTATCATTTAAACATTGTAAATTTAATCAAATATATTTACTAAAAATTATAATATCAAAACTTAAACATGTTTATAAAAGATCACTATTTCACGAATAAAAATATTCATAAAAAATCATTCGTTCATCGAGTTCATCGTAAATTTCATGATTTTGTAATGCCAAAAACTAAACAAATGAAACATCTTTTAAAAAAAAAACTCCATTCTATTCACATTCGTCAAACAATAATATTTAATCAAGTGGAACCCCGTCTAAAATGCGTAAAGACTTTTCATAATAATTTGGGTTTACGCATAAGCGTCTTTCTGTATTGTAAAAAGATTTATCGCAATCTTAATGGTAATGAGTATTATAGTGATGATTTGGTGTTTTTTTTTAAATTTTCTATTAAAAATAAATAAATTATATATATATATATATATATATATATATACTTGGGATCATGTGAGACCAAAGGTTTTTCGTGAGACCCGTAAGACCAATTCTCAACCCATTGATTAGATCTACAATCTGAACATTCATAATCACAAAATTGCTACAAGACTTCTCAATTATCACAAAATTTCCACCGTACAACTTTAGACCATTAGATCATTAACTTATAAAGTTGATCAATGAACATAAATTGGTCTTACGGGTCTTACAAAAAACACTTGGTCTCACGTGAATCCAACCCTATATATATATATATATATCCCTATCATTTGGGGTTCGAAAAGTCGAAATTAATTAGGCAAACACATGAACCCACTTTTAACCTCAACTATGAAAGCACCCAACCCACTTTTAACCTTAGAAAGATCATCTACGCATGGAAGTACATAGGATGAGTTTTTGTTTGAAGAGATTTTCCAATTGTTTAGTTTTTGGCATTACAAAGTAAGCCATGAAATTTACGATGAACTCATTGAACGAATGATTTTTTATGAATATTTTTATTCGTGAAATAATGATCTTTTATAAACATGTTTTAATTTCTAATATTATAATTTTTAGTATACATATTTGATTAAATTTACAATGTTTAAATGATAAATATATTAAAATTAAAAATACGATGTTGTAATAGAAATCGTTGATGTTATAATAAATTAATTTTGAAAGTACAATGCTATAATAAAAGATGTCACGTCAGCATTATCGTACATGTGGACAGCCTACGTGGATGATCATGTTTCAAAGAAACCTGTTATAATGGGTAAATTTAATTTAAAAGGTTACTCAATGCTGTAACAGGTAAATTTTTGAAAGTACGATGTCTTAATAAATTTTTTTTTGAAAGTACATTGTTGTTATAAGAAAAACTGAAAGTAAAATACTTTAAATTTTTTTTAATAAAAGTAGGTTGTTATTTCACGTATTTTACCCGAAGATAAAATACATGGTTTTCGTAAATCATCGGCTAATAAAATATCAAATTTTCAGCCAATCGGGTTAATTACAACACTAATTCAGACCCAATCATATCATCCATAGGCCCAAGCCCTTTTAACACAAATTATAAATGCCTATGCAAAAAAAAAAAAAAAGCAAATTGTTTATTCGTCCTCAGCATTTTTTGAAAATTGTTATTTTTTTCTTTTATTTTTAAAATTTTGTTCAAAATTATTATTTTCATCCTTCTATTTTTAAAATTACGATTTTAATTCTATGATTTATAATTTATTGTTGTTTTCGTTCCTATGACATATTACTATTTATTATTTTAGACCATCGTAGTTAAAGATAGAAGTTAAAGTTATTCTCAGAGATGAAAATTACAATTTTCAAAACCACAAGGATAAAAGTCTTAATTTCACAATGTTTTGTTGTGAAGTTTCATTGTTATTTTGTGGTCTCACGGTCTCATAAAAATAACCTGGTCTCACGTAAACCCAACCTATTTAATATTTCATGTGATCTTTAAGCCATTTAATACGTTTTTCATACTAATCTTTTTTATTTCAAAATCATTTTTGTCCATCAATTGTATAAATATGTGTCATCAAAAAATACCTTCTCTTTAAAACTCTTTAAATCGTGAGACCTGTAAGAACCAATGCATTATACATGTGTGAAACAAACACATTGTGAAATTTATATATAGGGGCTTTCATTTGAGAATTTACGTAGTTATGATAATCTTGAGAACTTGTGTATAATGTGTTATTTCATATGACTTTTTTTTTTCCATCTAAGAATAAGATTTAAAATATTGATTAACATATATTTATTTCACATGTACACGGTTTACAATCTGAACACTTTTACATGTTTGTGAATCAAAAAATACACGTAAAAAAGATTTCACATTGTAAATCGAATACATATGAAACAAATATATTATGAAATAAATATATGTTAATCAATACATTGAATATTATATTTCGATGGAAAAGAATCACGTGAAACAAAACTTTAAGGTAGAAATTTCTCATAGATCTGATAAATTTAGAAGTTCTCAAATAATTAAATTTTATTAAGTTACATATATTGATTGCAATATTTGAAAAAGTTGCATTCGATTTACATTATATATATGTGTGTGTGTATACAAAAAACAAAAAGAAACAACAGATTTTTATCCGTTACCCTAAAATAGAGCCGTAAACGAATCGAACGTTCAGCGAACCGTTTGGCGAAAAGTTTGTTTATGTTCATTTATTTAATAAATAAACGGTCATGAACAAATTTTTTTGTTTAGTTAAACGAACGAACATCAATAACCCATTCGTTCATTTATGTTCGTGAACGTTCGTTCATTTACCATTCGTTTGTATTCATTCGTTTATATTCGTTTCTATATCTATACTATATTATAAAGCATTTGACAAAAACTCTTAAAAACCATTTTTTATGCATGAAGTACTATTTATTGATGCATATTACTTAAAATTCAAGATTACAAGTAAATTATGCGTAAATACAACTTATTAAAGTTCCATGTTTGAATTCGTGTAACTAACTGTGGATAAACATAGTAAAATAGAGGATAAACATCTCATTTTAAAATATAAAAAATCTAAAATATAATTAAAATAATTATCAAGTTCTAACAAAATAATTAATTATTATCTTTATTAAAATTATATTATTAAACCAAATATAAATTACTTCGTTATTGAGCCTAAATTAAATTATAATTAAAAAAATTACACAAAAAATAAGAAATTTTAAAAAGTTAATTTAATACCAATATCGATATATTTTTGTCAAATTTTTATGATATCTTCAAATTTATATTTTATTCAAAAATAAAAACATTATCGTATTTTTAAAACCACATAAAACCATATTATAACATCGACTGATATAAAAAAATAAAACAAAATATTAAAATCAAAATGTATCTCGCTGCATTGCATGAGTACCATTTTAGTTAAATTTAATATACAATCTTTTGTTTATTTACTTTGAATACAAATAATATTTATTTATGTTCGTTTAGTCGGTTCGTTTAGCATGTTAATGAACGAATATAAACGAATACGAACACACTTGATTTCTAAACGAACGAACATGAATATAAAAATTTTTGTTCGTTTACCATTCGTATTCGTTCGTTTGTTCGATTAAGTTAAACGAATGAACATGAATAAACCTTCATTCATGTTCGTTCTGTTGGCTTATGGCCCTACCCGAACCTTGACAACTTCAATAGCAGCCAATCGCAAAGGCCACTTTGACAGACAAATCCCGATGAAACCCACGTAACTTTCCCCTACGGCTGAAAACGACCCAAAAAGAATCCTTAAAAAACTTCACTTCCTTTCATCATTATCCAAAATAACATTTTTAGTCCCTATAGTTTCTGAAAAATTATGGATTTTGTCCTTATGGTATTCGTACCTATGATTTACTATTCATTATTATTCTCGTTCTTATAATTTAAATTGTATTGTTGTTTTCGTCACTATGCTGTACCATTCACTGCTATTTTGGTCTCTCATACTTAATAACCTCCGATGAAATCATAATGAATTTCAAACCATAGAAACAAAAATCACAATTTCAAAACTATAAGGACCATATATGCATTTTTAATAAAACCACAATGACGAAAAACGTAATTTACTCATCATCATAAAACGATCAACAAGATTCATGAAACTTGCAGAAATCATGGACCCAGAAATGGATTCCTATGAAGATAATAGAACATATAGAGCCAGAGAACTTTATGTGCTTTCAGACAAGATTGAAGAACTCCATAGAACCAACGAAGAACTCAAACAAGCCAAGGATGAAGCCATGCAGTCATGGCTCGATTCGCGGCCTCTAATCGACGAGCTCGAACGGCTCCAATCGGGCCTTGCCGACGCCAAAGAACAGTCGGACAACGGGCTAGTTTCGAAGCTCGAATCGGAGCTCATGGAGATTCATTTGACGATTAGGGCTAAGAAGGAGGAAGAACTGAAAGCCGGAACCGAGATCAACCACATGACTCGAGCTTCGGAAGCACTAAGGGAAGAGATGGAAAGAATCAAACTCGAAACCGATGAAATAAGGCGAACGAGATCGAAGATGAGAAAGGGGATCAAGTTGAGACGGCAGAGACTTCGGACGCTAAAACTCACTTTACGAGCCGTGCGGTTGGAGTCTGAAGCGTATGCGGCATCGGCGGCAGCCGCTGTGGACCAGATCGGTCGAGCCAGGTCACTAGACCATACCGACACGATCGAACTAACCCAAGAGGACTACTTTGCTTTAACACGACGGGCGAAAGAGGAGACGTCCCTGGCCGATTGGCGGGTGGTTGTAGCCACCGAACAAAGAGTGGTAGCCGAAGAAAGTCGAGATTCGGCTTTAAAAAAATTGACGGACCCGTATGGGTCGGTTAAGGAAGGAGAGATATCTGATAAAGAAGTCACGGGCTTTAGATCAAAACCCGGGACTCCTTTTCCGAGAGCTCGGGCCAAACAAATGGCCCATGGAGGGATAAAAAAGAAACGATCCATTTTTATCGAAATAAAATCATATTTTGCTCGAAAAATAAAGTACTTGTTTGGATGAGCAATTCATGTATCAAAAAGCAAAATTTATGTAAAATTAAATGATTAATAAATTGTTTTTGTTTTTTTAGTTAGTTTCTCAGTTAATTTTACTGAACGTGACTTAGAGGCTGTTTATTTGCAACTTAATTAAACTTATTGGTCTATCTGGCTTATTCGTATAGCTCATTTGAGTTGTTTACTTACGGCTTATTCGCACAAAACATAGCTTAATCACACAGATAGAAATGATGTGTTGTCCCCATTTAGCGACAAAAATGACACCCCTACCTTTTATTTAAAGCACCGCCTCCTTCCCATATGAGACACCCCATCTTCGGCCTCTTTATGTTTTTTTTTGTTTTGATGTTCAAATAATTAATATTGGAGGGTAAATAGGTCATTTATGTTATTCAAACTGTTAGTTCAGATAAAAAAAGTAAACAACAACATTCATTTATCCAGACAGACAAATTTATCCATACAGGACTTTTTGTTAGCTACAGTTACAGTGTTAGTTTTTGGGCTGGTTGTTGATGAGTATGATATATGCAGATCTTATTTCTACAATGTTGTTTTCGTAAGTTTGTGTACGTATCTCGATCCCAAATATTTGCGATAAAATTTATTCGTATAGATATTAACGGGTTCTAGACCAAATCTACGATAATCATTAATACGTTCCGGGATTTCTAGTTTACAACGTTACATTTGTTTCTAACTTGACCGTCTTGGCCCGTAATTACTCCCACGGTGCTCAGCTTCGCCATCGATGCACCAAAATCTTTCGCAAACAAGAATGGAAACTTGCTATAATTTATAACCATTTGCGCGGTTCTATTATCGCTCATTAGGGCTTGATCCGAACCGAGAATCCCTGAGTTGTTCACGAGCCTTTTGAAATAGATATTGTCGAACTTTGTAGTTGTGACCGCATCCAGCGGGACTAGATTGGTATCCGAATCATCTTGATTCGGACACACGCCTTGCAAACTGGTTGCAAGAGATGCATCGAGTTGTGGATCAGGAGCACCTGATCCATGAAAGTCGAACAGTCTTGGCTTGAACGTGAAGCATTGCGCAAATCCAATCGTGTGTGCACCTTCATACAAAAACAACATATGGTTTTGACAAGGCTTCGGAGTCTGAAAAAGTCTGGTTGGGCCTATGTTCACAGCCAAAGCACGGGCTGTTTTTTCTTACGTTAACAGGTTCAAAAGGCACGGGCCTTGTGCATCTCTAAACTAATCGTCAGTTATAAAGAAAAGCAAACGAAAATTTCATTGGTTTGGTCGTTACCTGACAGTACCACGACGTCGTTTAGATTAAGACCTTTTGTAGTGAATTTTGCGGTGATATTTTCTAGAGGCTCAAAAGGCGATGGAATATCAGTGTTTGCCGCAGTTATATTCGCTGTTAGGCCATCTCGACGACCCATGGCTAGAGACCAATACGGTCCTCCCGTCTATAAAAAAATTATAGAGCAAATTAGATATATAAGACGAAACAAAGTGGTATGACAATGGTAACTTAAAGACCACCAAGCTGACTCAAACACTTACGATTAAAAAAAGCGACACGGTGCAACAAAATACGTCCTACTAGAGTACTTAACGGGATTTTGATTTGTATGTGCATCCTCTAGGAAGGCGTTACAATAAATTGTTATGACGAAGTTAGGTGATCTAACTATCATTCTTTCATGAAACATAAAAAAACCGAGATCTTACAAGGAAAACGGCTTCTCTAGCTGCGAGTGTCAATATATCAGCACAAGAAACCGTTGATGGGCACGCTTTCTCCACGTTCGCCTTAATGGTATCGATAAGCTCAAACCCTCTAGCCGAGTTTCGATTAGGATTCGCGTCCTTCTCGCTTTGGAAACTGCTGCTCGCATCAAGTAACACCGACCCTTCGCACCCCTGAACATCAAAAACATCATTCTGTTTGCATTAGAAATATCAAACTAAACCAAACATCATTCTGTTTCCAAAAAGATAGATGATTAATTACATTAGAAATACAATCATGGAAATGCAAGCGAAGAAGCGATGCAGCAATCCTGGTATCGTTGGCCATAGCCGACCAAATACCGAACCTAACGATCTTGGTCAAGTTAGGACACTTGGAATCATAGAACCGGTAATCGAGTTGACCGTAAACAAAGGGTCGAAGAATCAAAAGATAAAATACGACGCTAATCGAAAACCGTTGCATATCCGTAACGATTCAAGAAAAATGGTCGTTAGATTTTGAAGCTATGGATAGGAATGTAAGAGAGAGATGAGTTTAAATAGTGGTTTTTGTGTTTGTTTTAGTTTGGAGTGGATGTGCCACTACGAAGGAGTTTGGAAGTAGTCGACATCAAAGGTGAAACCATCCCACTTTTACGTTTGGAAACTGGGTTCAAAGTTGCTAACTAAGTGGAATTGGCGTCATTCCCTTTGGGGTTAATATATATAAATTTTAATATTTTGTGATACCATTGTGATATTTTGTGATATCATTGTAATACCAACTAGGATACCAACTCAAACTTTAAAAACAAAGATACACAATGTGATATCCATTGTGATATATTGTGATACCGATTTCACCGGAGGCCGGAGATTGGAGATCGGAGAGATGAGAGATGAGTTTTTAAAAAATACCTAATATGCCCTCTAATTATAGTTTTAACTCAAACTACCATAATTATTAATTTTCTAATTTATTAGTTGATTTGTGGTTGAGATTGGACCTCACAGTTACCACAAACTAATCAGTTCTCATTTGATTAGGCCTTTGTATATATATGTATATATATATATATATATATATGTATGCATATGTATGTATAGGGTTGGGTTCACGTGAGACCAAGGGTTTTTCGTGAGACCCGTAAGACCAATTTATATTTATTGATTAACTTTATAAGCTAATAATCTAACGGTCTAAAGTTGCACGGTGACCATTTTGTGATTATGAATGTTCAAATCGTAGATCTAATCCAAGGGTTGAAAATTGGTATTACGAGTCTTACGAAAAACTCTTGGTCTCACATGATCTCAAGTCTATATATATATGTAGGTATGTATATATATATAAATAAAAACAATAATTAAATTAAAAAATAAGAAAATGATCGAATCATATGTGAATTTACACTAATATCACGTTTAAAATCATATGTGATTTGTGTGGCCTGCACACCCCTTGCATTAACTATTAGAATATAATCACATGTGATTTGGCTGTTTTTATGTTCTTTTATTTGGTTATTGTTTTGTCTGGTATGTACATGCACATACAAAAGCCAGAGTATATATTCAAATACACGTATGTACATTTACATATCATATAAATGAATGGTTATTAAAGTGTTTCTTAGTTTTTTTTTTTTTTTTTTGGATTTTTCTATAATTTCATACACACTTTATATTACTTACATATATATACATGTGTATTTTTTTATATAAATGAAGTCGAAAGTAGAAGACAACCAGGATTACACTTGAAAGTAGTGTGGTTTTAATATGTGTTTATGGTGCAAGAATGTCTAATTCTTTGAATTTAGGAGATTGATGGAAAGATTATTGGATTATGATATCAGAGATAGTAAAAAAGAATCAGCTCTCTTCAAGAACCTTCTATTCATATTTTGTATTTTTTCAAATAAACTATTTATTAGCTCAAAAACCAGTTATTAGTCACAGTTATCTGTTTTTTAGATTGAGATTTATCTGTTTTCTAGATTAAGATGAGAGTTTAGCATAACTGTTGGAGCCCAATTTTTTTAAATCTCCACAAAAATTTAAAATAGCATAGATGTTGAAAATGCTCTACTTCTTCAAATTTACAGAACTCCCAAAACAATGATTACCATTAAAATAAATATATTTTTTATTATACGTTTACCAATAAGAAATCTTGAAATTAAAAGCTTAGCATCTTTAAATAACATTTTTGTTAAATATATAAACTATTTTAATAATACTATAAGGGTACTCGAGTAATGCAGCTAGATAAATCTTCATTTTAATGTTTAGTTTTTATTCTTTGTCTTTATCGATATATTACAATTTTATGTGGTTTTAAGAAAACGATAATGTTTTTATTTTTTTAATAAAATATAAATTTGAAAATAACATAAAAATTTAAAAAAAATAAATAAATCGATATTAGTATCAAATTAACTATTTAATAATTCTTTTTTTTTTGTGTAACTTCTTTAATTTAATTTTTTACTATAATTTAATTTAGATTTAATAATAAACTAATTTATTTTTTGGTTTAATAATATAATTTTTTATAAAGATAATAATTAAACATTTTGTTAGAATTCAATGGTTATCTTAATTATATTTTAGATTTTCTATATTTAAAATGGATGTTTATCTTGTATTTGATTATGTTTATCTGCAGTTAGTTACACGAATTTAGAAATGAAACTTTAATAAGTTGTAATTACGTAAAATTACTTGTAATCTTCAATTTGTAAGTAATATGCATAAATAAACAGTATTTCATACATAAAAATTAGTTTTTAAGAGTTTTTGTCAAATGTTTTATAATATAATATAGATAATTAATATTATATCTCCAAAATAAAAATAGCTATTGAAGTTGAATAAAATTTTACTGAAGATCTTGAATTTTCATTCTTTTATCTTAAAGAAATTTTGAGGATGCTCTGTACACTAATTTATATTATATGATAAATAGAACAAATAAACACATCAATATTAAACATAAACCATCAATGTATTTTATTGATTGAAAAGGGGCTCAAAAGGGCACCTACGATACAATACCAAAACTGAATCTAAACACCCACAATAAAGAATGGAATATGGGTTCCATAAATAAGGGGCCAAAGTACAACTTCCACTACATACAGTACAACTATTTATACAGTCGTTATTTGTTATCACCAAAATGGGTTCAAATGAAGCTACAATGAACACCAGCATAACCCTGTTATCATCAGGATGAACTTCGATCTCCAAGCACCGATCGGTCTCGAAGAACTTGTGTATCGAGAAGGGGCATATTCGTCTTTTTGTCCGAGAATATAATGGATCGAAATGGGAGGTCCTCGAGAAGATTCACCAATTGGGGTTTACCGTTATGTTGGTAGTGTCAGTATGAGACGTTAGTCATCCTCATGTCAACGCTGAAAAGTCGAACAAGAAATTGAGAAAACGGAAACCAAATCCGTGAAGAAATGCAATTAAGAATGATTCTACATGACATTATGTTCGTAAAATGCTTCAAAACATTCTTTACGACAAAATGGGTCTTTTAGGCCGTCCAACCTTCGGTGTGTACTCACTCAGATGGCAAAGGGACGGAGCGACTTTGTCCAAAAACAAGACAGCCAGGTTCGATCCCCCTCCACTAGCCTTTGCCGCGGATTGAGCCAAAAAAATGCCCCTCACATTGGTGTCCTTGGAGGCAAGTTCCGTGTAGGGCTGGTTGCGGTTGTCGGTTATCAACTTTTTACCCAAATATAGAATTCAAGTGTCATATAGAAAGCCTAATAGGACGATTTACTTTTTGAGGCATATCAATCGCCTAACTTCGTTGATAAAACTTGTTAAGTCGTCTCACTTCATCCTAACAGCTTTTCTTTAACGTCATTCTATAGGATGCATAGTTGTTGGTTCTATAAACTTGAAGTCTCATCTGTCTATATAGATCGGAAATATTTTTGTTTGGGAGGTTTTTTCATACATGGAAGGAGTGTGTTTTTTAATTGGGAGGGGCAAGTTTGTAAAAACTTGGCTTTCTGCATAAAAATCCCTCCTGGAAGCTTACTGAATAAGCCACTTTCTATATTGTTAAGCCACTACCATACAGTCATTTATAGTTGACCGAATAAGCTGCTAGTCCCATTAAGCTCATTAAGTTGCTAACAAACAAACACCAAGTACTCTATTGGGACGTCCAACAATGGTCGGGACAAGAAAAAGGGAAATATCTTGTACCTATTCAAAAGTTTCCCTTTTGCGGTCGATGTATCCGTGGGCATCGACATTGAACCGGGTCTATGATTCAAACGCTCTCTTCGGTTTTGCACCTTCAAAAACCGAAACATTTATTATCTTTAATAACAATAACAACATATTACCATAAACAAATCAAACATGGAAATGAACTCACCATCCTATTGTTCGAAGCCGGAAAATCTAGCTGGCTCGAGTTTTTCAAGAACCTATGTTCAAGTAACATGTTAGCCGTCGGCCTTTCTGCGGGGTTCCTAACAAAGCAACACCGCAAGAAATCTTTGCCGTCCGATGACATTGTTTCGGGTATCGGTGGAGTCTCCTTGATGACCTTAAACATCGCTGCAGGCTGCGGAAAACGTTGATTGATGAGTTACATTACGTTCAAATGAATTACTAAAGTGTCATTGGCCCAGTGGTATTCGGTTTACTAACAGAGCCCAACTTTCTTGGAAATTAAGGGTTAGGTGAGGACTGAGGAGTGACTGTGAGTTTTGCTATATATAAAATGTTACTACCACTGTCCCATAAAAAATGTCCACAAAATTATACAGTTTATAAATGTGTAACTATTATATTTTTAATCAACTAAAAAGACACTTTTGCCCTCGATAATAGAGAGAGAAATTTTCTCCATCCCATAATTAAGATTAGCATAAGAAAGTAAACAGTTATTTTGAAAGTAGTCTCTTATTATGGGACAAACAAAAATAGAAACGTGGATAATTATTTTGAGTCAGACGAAACACAAATAAAGCAGAAAAGTTAACCGCTATCCGCTGCTTACCCCTTCGTACTCGCTCCAAGGAGGTTTCCCGTTCATCATTTCAATAATCGTACAACCCAAACTCCATATATCGACAGCCAAAGCAAGATCGGGGCATGAATCCTTTTGTTTCTCACCCAGCAAAAGCTGAAGGAAAAACAATGATACCAATAAGGCTATGTTAGACAAACTAGCTGATAAACTAGTCATGTTTGATAAAAACTAGCTGATAAACTAGATGACAATGTAAAATGACCTAAAATACATGTTAAAAAGTTGCTTTATAAAATTTAACCGCTTCTCTATCCTAAGGGGTAGGAACAAGGCGTATTTTCCATGTTCTACCTTTGTGTGGGATATATTATTAGTTTATAAGAAGCATAATCGAAAGAAAAAAGAAAAATTATGGACCTTATTGAAACAATTAAACTAGTTTATAAGCTAAGTTTATGGCTAACGAAGCTGGGTTTTTTCAATTAGCTAAAAAACCAAGGATGTTTACCTTTTTCCATTAAGTCCTGTATGGATTAAGTTATCTGGTTGGATAAATTTGTTTGTCTTTATAAAAATGTATTGTTGTATGAAGGAGGTAAAGAAAGAGGGTTGGATTATTTCTAGGACATTGTTGGTATTAATTTGTTTGAGGCGGCTTAATGGGGACAAGTGAGGTGGCTTAATGGCTTTAATGATTAAGCCGTAAAGGAACATGCGTGTATAGATGAGCAAATATGTGGTCTAGACCATTAGAATCATTAAGCCGTAAGTAAACAACCTCAAGCTAGTTTATGGTTGCCAGACAAGGCCTAAGAAAGTAAAAAGGTTGGTTGTAATGTTTAAGATTTTAGAGCCGAACAATACCTCAGGAGCCATCCAGTACGGACTTCCTTTTAACGAAAGATCAACCTGCCCAGTTAGCTGCAAAACAAGATTGAAGTAAAAGGATCAAAAACCGATACTACAACATTAATGAAAAAACCAGTTTATACCGTTGTGAGACCAAAAAGGACCGATTTCACCATCGTTTTTTGTGGGCCCCAAAAGCCATTTTAATAAATGAATTTACCCGCTTTCTTTTCTGCTATAAATCAAGGACGGATTCATGATTCGGGATAGAAGGTTTATAAAATGTGTAGAAGGAGAAATCTGATGTAGAGTCGTGAATAGGTCCATGACCGCGGTGCATCGGATCTTACATGTTTAGCCATCCCGAAATCAGCAAGCTTCACGACCCCATTTGCATCAACTAGCAAATTAGCCCCTTTGATATCCCTACAAAACGTAATCGCCTTCAAGTTTGATGAAAAAAGACACTGAAAACTTGGTATTTGTGTACGATAACGGGTAATCCTCACCCTCCCTATTAACGTATAACTAGTTATCGTATAAACAGTTGGGTCGGAGGTTCAAATAAAAAGGTTAAATATCATTAATCAAAGAAAGGTTCATATGCGAATCTTAGAAAAAATCCGGAAATATCTGTTTGAAAATGCATGAGATCTGATATTACAGATTATTAATATGGGTTCACATTTGCATCCTCAAATTGATTTTTTCAATGATTCACATATGAACCTTCCCTTCTATTTAACATTCTTATTTACCGACCCCTAAACAATTATGCTCCCTTTTAAGCCAAACTGAGTATATAAAAAGAAAAAGATGCAACGAAATCTGCTTTAGTTTATATTTAGTGAATTTTACTATTTAATATTAAAAAAATGCTTCAAAATGTTCTATTTTGACCAGCAACATGCTATTTTGCATCATCTGATGACGTGGATGTGAATGTGAAGTTTATCGACCATTTCTCTGTAAACCTTTTGTAAACAGGTATCTACGTCACCAAATGTTACAAGATCAACAAGTTACCAATCAAAATGGGTACAAAATAGACCGTAACTCTTACCTGTGTATAGTCTTTGTGCCGTGCAAATAGGCGAGCCCGGATACAATATGCCGTGTAAAATTCCGTACAATTGATTCCGTCATTCCTCCACAATGATCACGAGCATACTTATTGATCGAACCCGGATGGATGTATTCCAAATATATGTAAAACCGATCCCCAACCTGCAAGTACTTGATGTAAAACCTCTTTTACTGCTTCGAAATAGATAACGAGTGATCGTTACAATTCGAAAAACACTTACTATTTCGCTACCATAATATTGTACGATATTTGGATGTTTAAGTTGGCTTAGAACATTAATTTCCTGAAAAGGAAAGCCATATGAGTAATCAAAGACTATAACTGCTTTATAGGATTTAAATTTATAGAACCAAACAACTGTTCGTTCGTTCAACTTATTTTAACATATTTATACAGGGCGTACAATTGTTTGGTCTTATAAAAGTAAGTCCTATTAAGCAGTTTATTAAGACACGTAGACATAACATGGCGTCCTATAATATCAACTTACGTACCTGTTGTAATTGCTTTATACACTCCACAGATTTGGGATCGTCCGGTAATATTTCGACTTCTTTCATTGCACATAAAGCTCCGGTCTCTCTATAAAAAAAATGAAAAATACTATTAGTTCTCGAGAGATATTTAGGTATCTAATGTTAAACTAGATTTTAATTAAATTCATGACCTTCTCATGAGTATAAAGTTGTTTTTCTTTATAGATCAAGACAGCATGAATTTAATTAAAATCTCATTTAAGGTTATATACCTAAAAGACGCAAGTTTGGGTCCTTTGGTTAAATGACCTTCTTAGAAGGTCTTTTTAATCTAGGACCTTCTGACAAGTTTGAGAATATGATGACAGAGATATTTAGGTATATAACCTTAAATGAGATTTTAGTTAATAGATCAGGGGATCATGAATTTAATTAAAATTTCATCTAAGGTTATATACCTAAATAACCCGAGAATGACATCAATTAACAAAAGAATGTCAGTTTCATACACATAAAAACTTAGAAACCTGTCAGAAGGACATGGATTTAAAAAGCAATACAAACCTGTTAGCGCCAACATAAACACTTCCAAACGTTCCACGACCGATAAGCTTTCCCTTTTGCCATTGACTGTGTCTTGGTGTCTTCGCGATCAAATCAGGTTTGTTGGTGATTAGTGGCGGGGAAGATGGTGGAGGTACGGCGGCTCCTGGCGGAAGAGGCAAGGGGTGGACTATACCAACCGTCATCTGGGCATTGCTGTCACGCCGACTCATTGGAATTTCAGCCGACAAACTCTTTTGCAACGGAGAGTTTGACGACATCTGACTTCTGATGTTGGTTCTTTTTTGTGGGCTATGAACTGGTGAACCATCGCAGCCATGGATACTTCGATCAAGAACCGTTTGATAATGATTTGCAACACCTGGTGGCATGTCTGGTGGAGCCAAAGCCGGCTCTGGTGCAAGCCATGCTTGATTTCTAGGAAAGAAATGGTTAGATGAACATAAATCGGTCTTGTTTGTTGGTGTGAAGATTCCTCGGTTCGATACCGGAGTCGTTGGAGCGCTAAGGGATTCGCCATTTTTGTGTTCGTCTCTTGTGCTTAGTGTTAGGTTCCTTCCTTGAGGCCATTTTTGAAGAAACTGTGGTTCTTTGTGTTCGGTAAAACGATCTAAGCTAACTATGCTGAAAACAAAAAGAATATGTTAAAGTGAAATCAAGGGGTTCGATGGTTGGATAGCCGTTTCGTTTTACGAAACCAATGGTTAATCGTTGAAATAGCCGATTTCGGTGAAAACACACCACAAAATGGTCCACTTTTTTCGAACTAGCACAAAATAGTCACGTTTTTCCGAAATGTACTTCTCGTGACATACTTTTATGGGTCCATTTTGAAAAAAATATCGTAAATTGAAAAAAAATGACAAAAGAATAAACATTTAAAAGGGGATATTTACGGAAAGTTTAGAGCATCTTCAACAACAATGTTAAATTTTTTAAAATAAAATATAAAAATTTCAAAATGTCTACAAAATTTATATTTAATTTTAGTATTAATTATATTATTAAAATATTCTATAAATTTATTATTCTAATACATTTTAAAAAGTTATAACATATTTAAGATGGTGGTGGAACCGGTTAAAATGACATCTCTCCTCATTGCATTGTTTGGTGTTACAGATTGTCAAACAATGGCAAAATTATGAAGAAAATTCAAATTTGAATAACTGACCATGAGAAAGTAATAGTTTTTTTTTTTGGGCAAATTGAATGAAAAAGTAACGTACTTTAACTTGATTATTATTTTGGATAACGTACTTTCAAAACTTTCATTTTGGTACCTAAATTGTAAAGTTTTAAACATTAAAGTACCTGGGTGACCGATTAAAGCATTAACCAGTTATCATGATGATGTGTCGAGTGATGTGGTATCCAACTCAGTATTCCGTCGTATCAGCATGGTAACCGGTTAATGCTTCAACTCTTTACCTGAATACTTAAATGTTTAAAATTTTACATTTTAGGTACCAAAATGAAAGTTCCTAAAATACATTATCCAAAATAAGAATCAAGTTAAAGTACGTTACTTTTTCATATAATTTGTCTTTTTCTTTTTATTATATTTCACTCATAAAAAAAACTTTGGAATTAAATTGTTGGTAGAAAAAAAAAATATTTTATTAAATTTATCGAATGCTTTAATAAATATAATTAATGATGTAATCTGTAAAATGAAGAAGATGATGGAATTGCACCTTTTTATAAAAACTTTAAATTTTAATTCTCCGTTTTGGAGATTCATACCTTTTCTTTTTCTTTCTATCTGATTTAGCACAAATGTTAACGTAGTTATTGCAGTAAAAAGAACTCCTAAATTTCCAAAATATGTATATTAACATGGTTGTTGGAGATGTTCCAATGACTTTTTTGTGCTATAACATGCATGTTAAAAAGTTAATAAATTTAATGAGACTTGCAGCTTATTCGATCAACTATACATGAAAATTTTGATAGTGACTTAATAGTATAGAAAGTGACTTATTTAATAAGATCCTGACAGAGTTTTATTCAGAAAACCAAGTTTTTTTCAAATCTGTCTACCCAAGTTAAAAACATTCTTCTTAATTCTTCCGTCTATAATAAAAAAAACCTTTCAAACAAAAAATTCCCAAATTTATAGAGACAAATTAATCTAGAAAATTTATATATTTCCTAAATGATCAAATTTTAGGTTTTTTCTCAATCAAAAGCAATTGCAGGCAAGATTAAAGAGGAATGAAATAGAGAAAGAACAGGTGATTACCATGGTGGGTTTTTTAAATCGATATGATTCACGTCGGAGATTCCTCTTTTCTCATTGGATTTCTTAGTTGCGTCTTCCGGCGACGGCAGAAGGTACTTGATTGTCTGATTGGCGGCAGCTTCACGGCGAGAATCGCGTTTCAGGTGAACGGATAATTCAGGGACCGGCAAGGTCTGCGGCGATGCGGCGGAGCGGGATGGGGTCAGATCGTCGTCGTCGTCGTCGGTGAGGTGCTGTAAATTCCTTGAATCGATAATACGGTGACGGTCATGAGATCCGACGGCACGACGGCGGGAGAACAAGGAGGCGACATCGGACATGCGACCATTAGTCCTATTGTTGATATAATTATCGTCGGCGGTGGTGGAGGGAGGCGGAGGAGAATGAAATGCGCTCTGCCACCAATTCATTGAAATTCGGACCCACAAATTTCTAGCTAAGCCACCGTCGCATCGGAATTCAGATGGTCAACAACTTGGTGGAGCGGGAGCCTCCGTAATTACGCCGGTCGCTGGTGATTGAACAAAGGCTATATAAGGTTGTGCATAATGGTGGTTGTTTAAAATATGGAGGACAACCTCATGCCGGTTTCCCTCTTCCTCTCTCTCCGGCGACCTCTTGTAAATGAAGCGGTTGATGGTTTTCCGGTGGTAGAAGAAGAGGAGGAGGATGTCTCCGATCGTGCTTACATATATATATATATATATATATATATACACAGAGAGATAGATATATAGCACAGGAATTAATGAGAGATGAAAAGCTTTGACTTTTTAAAGTCTACTGTCGCACAAAAATGCAAATCTAAGCTTAAATTGGATGGAATATTTAAATATTTAAATAAGAAAATATATTTAAATATTTAAAATTGTTCTGATTTGTGGCTGCTTAGGGGTTGGTTTTTTACCTTTTAATAGTTTCATTAAAAGACAGTATCTGAATCGTTAAGAGATGAATTTTATTTGGCCAAAAAAAAAAAAAAAATTTGTCTCTTAATTGTTCTAAAATCCTCTTAATGGTTTTGCATCTTGTGTCTCCCTTAACCATTCAGCACCCTAATTTCATTATAAACAATTACCAAACAATTATATTTTATTTTTTACTATGTCATTAGAGCCTCTTAATCATTCTGACTACTTAATCATTCTTCACTAAACCGTTCAGCAACTACCAAATACCCCCTTAGTCTAATATATTTATTAGTTTATTTATGGTTTTTTAGTAGTACTTTGATTTTATGTTACTGTTTTTTATCTGTATGGTTTGTAATTAAGTATTGTTTTTTTAATTAAGATAAATGATATGTTTGTTAGTAGTTTAATGAACTTAATGAGATTCACAATTCATCCAAATAGTTATACATAATAGTTTGATAGTGACTTAATGATATAGGAAATGATTTGTTCAGTAAATTTATAAGAGAAGCTGAAGTCAAGTTATTTTCCCCAAACTTGTCCCTCCCGATTGAAAAACACGTTCATTTCATCTATGAAAAAAACTCTATCAAACAAAAATATTCATTCTTAATCCATACAGACAAATTAAATCACACAAACAACTTTATCCGTACATAACTTAATGAAAAACTAACAAGACAACCCCTAACTCTATCAATGATTTATCGTTAAGTATACGGACAAAAATTGTAATAAGTTATAAACTATAGAGACGAAAACGTAATTGACTCTAGTTTATTTTTGTCAAACTGAATCAAAATAGAACTTACTATTCTTATTTTGAAAAATATAATTTCCGAAGCTATATTTTGACCTCTATGAAAAGACATCTCAACTAGATTATATTATAACTATTTGAACAAAATATTTTTAATCGACAAGATTATAATACTTTCCATACTTTTGGTTTTAAGAGAGAACAGTAAAAAAACAAGGGAATTTATCTGAATTATCGATCTATTTTAATCAGACAATCGTGAATAATAACGACAGTTCTCTCAAAACTAAATCTGCAGTTATAGAGACGGTTACATTCCAATCTAGGTCATTTACGTTTTAGATCCACATGTTGAGATATATTCCTTCTTATTCCTTTTTTTTTTCCCTTGAACCACCGTCTCTATTATTATATAAACTTAAACTAAGTAAGTTGTTACAAATAAAAAACAATTATACAACTCATGATGTTCTAAATTATAAAAAATACCCAAATTATTTTAGAGTAAACTTGACTTTTGGTCCATGTTCTATGCAAAAAATATCTGAAAATCGTCTGTGTGCTTAAATATGTCCAGATATAGACACTACGGTATACATTTTGTTCACAATTGGTTTTTAAAATTAAGGGGTCGTTTACCAAACACTTATCAGGTAAGTGCTTAACGGTAAAATTTAACACTATTATTTATTTGGTGGGTAAGATTTTAGTCCACCAAAACGACATCATATGGAACAATCTACCTGGTAAGCGTTTGGTAAGAGTCGTCGCCCTTATTTACCGGGTAAGACTTTTGGTCTTTGTCTCGCTCTTACCGGGTAAGATTTTTGGTCCTTACCATATTCATTCGATGAGGTTTGTGAACTAGAAGCCATGACTTAACTAGTTTGTGTTGTTAAAAGTAAAGGGAAGGTTTTCAGATTTTGGAATGATTGTGTGATTGTCGCACGAGGGGAAGGGGAGAGGAGGTGAGAGAGAGAAATATTTGGAATGTTAAATAACATTTGTACTCCAACTCATTTTAATAACAGTATTCCTAATAAGAGGCCGTTTACCCAAATGTTTACCCAGCAAGCATCTACTGGTAATAGCCAACACTATAATTTATTCTGATGAATAAGATTTTAGGACATCAAAACGTATCGAATGCAACAATTTACCCGGTAAGCACTTACCCGAGTAAAAATCCTCATCCTCACTTATCGGATAAGACTCTCAATTCTTGTCATTGCGTTTAGTCGGTAAAGATCTTGGCTCTTGCCATATTCATTCAATAAGAAAATTATTCGATAAGTACTTACTGAATAAGCATTTCGTAAACGACCCCTAACATAATTAGATTTAAGGACTATTTTAAAAACAAAATAGATACCACAATGATTATTAATGAACTTACTAAAATAAATGTATGATTTTTAGATTTTATTTTTATTTTTAAACCACATAAATCAATGTGGGGTTTACTTATTATAGAGTAAATACAAAAAAATTATGTTGTTTGTTAAAAATTCAGAGAAGAAAAATTACAGATTTCTTCTCTGAATTTTTTAAATTACAGTTTTCATTGTTGTGGTTTGTACATCATTGCTATTTTTGTTCATAATTATAAAAAATTAAATAATAATAAATTATAAATCATAAGAATGAAAACAATTATAAATTATAAACCTTTCGGTCTAAATCGTAGGGATGAATATAATTTACTCTCATTAAATATAGGGGCTCCCATGGTCAAACGGCACCGTTTTATTTGGCGAGATT
Organism: Cynara cardunculus var. scolymus; assembly: GCF_001531365.2. Classification (NCBI taxonomy): domain Eukaryota; kingdom Viridiplantae; phylum Streptophyta; class Magnoliopsida; order Asterales; family Asteraceae; genus Cynara; species Cynara cardunculus. The sequence goes on from NC_037532.1 coordinate 34,044,049, forward strand.
TTGTTAACAAACACTAAAGTCTTGACTCTTTCATTCTACGCGTCAATGCAATGGTGGCGCCTTGCCACAGGCTCTCGTCGTTTAAAATAATTCAATATTTAATATTTTTTAACCTTTATTTATTTCATAAAACCAGTTGTGTACTCATACAATACCGTAAAATATAATATTTAAATAAATGTATGCAAACGATGGTGGGTAAAATTAAGGGTCATAGCGATTTGACACGATTTAATTTAGAGCCAAAATTGTAGGCCAAATCACATGTACATTTAACAAATTTTCAAATTGTACACAGCAACGTAAAATCCAAACCGAAGATAAGTGTTTGTGTAAAACTAGAATGCTTCGAAATCCGAAAATCCAAAACCTGACTTCGGGGATATTTGGCTTAACCCGTATGTGTGTGCAGGGGCGGATGCAAAGAGGAGGCATTGGGGTCTTGGGCCCCCCAACAAAAAAAAAGTTACAAAGCCCAATATATTTTTTTTAACTTGTAATTTTTAATTTTCTTCATTTGGGCCCCCAACATGATTTTGTGAGAGGCCCCTCACTGCCTCACACTCACAGTTCTGGTCCTTCTGGAAGAGACGAAGGAAGCAGTAAGTAGCACTGAAGCAGGGAAGAACCGAAGAGACACGAACAAGGATGAGTGGACCAGACGAGTGACGACCCTGTTCTGCTGTGTTGTTCATCGCCCTGGCTGCCTGGCTCGCTGCGAGCCTGCGAAGTGCGACCAGAGTGCAGAGTACCAGTCCAGACGCCGACCAGCAGGCTGCCTGTGCGCAGCGCGACTTAGGTTTTTGATTCGGCCTTCGGGTAAAAATTCTAATTTCCAAATTCTTGATTCCAGACTTCCAGTCTTTAATTTTGATTGCTTATTGGTGATTTGGTAAATGGTAAATGCTTTAGATTAGGTTAATTTTGTAGGTTGTTGTTTGCTTATTGGTGATTTGGTATTTGGTTTAGATTAGGTTAATTTTGTAGGTTGTTGTTTGCTTATTGGTGATTTGGTAAATGCTTTAGATTAGGTTAATTTTGTAGGTTGTTGTTGTTGTTTGCTTATTGATTTTTTTTTATCTTGTTATTTTTATCGGGAGTAAAGGAAGACGCTTTTGTCCGACTTGGTTTGATCAATATGCTAATTGGTTGGAGTATAGTGTAAAAACGGATAGAGCTTTTTGTTTGTGTTGTTATTTGTTTAGAGATCATTATGTAGGACAATGTGAGAGTGATGCTTTTGTAACAGATGGTTTTAATAGTTGGAATAAAATGGAAAGACTTGGTCTTCATGTCGGCAACAATATATTTTATTTTATATTGTGCCCCCTACAATATATTTTTCTGCGTCCGCCACTGTGTGTGTGTGTAGAGAGAGAGAGAGAGAGAGGCTTAATCATTTGAGAATCCATTAAAATTTTATAACCTTGAAAACTTGTGCATCATGTATTATTTTTTATATTTTTTTCTATCTAAACATGCTACTTAATGTATTGATTAAATATATTTGTTTCACAACGTGTTTGGTTTATATGTATTCTTTTCACAATATGAAACTTTTTTACGTGTACTTTGTGTTTCACAAATACGTCAAAAAGGTTCACATTGTAAATCGATCACATGTGAAACAAATGTATGTTAATGAATATTCTAAATCTTAGTCTTAGATGAAAAAAATCATATAAAATAATACATGATACACAAGTTGTCAAGGTTATCACAATTCACAGGTTCTCTAAAGAAGATCCTCTTATGTGTGTGTGTGGGGGGGAGGGGGGTTGAGTTCCGGTAAAAGTGAAAGTTTTAATGGGAAACTTAAGAAAAGATCTTCACCCTTAAGGGGGGTGTTTGTGATTGCTTATAAAAACAACTTATTGACTTATTCCGGTATGATACCGGTAATAAACACTTTTGAGTGTTTGGATAAACAACTTATACCGGTGCCAAACCGGTAATAAGAAGTTTTTGAAGAAGTTAAACTCTTCTAACTTATAATAAGTTGATAAGAACTTTTATAGAAAAACATAAGTTGTTTCAAATAAGCAATCCCAAACACCCTCTAAATCAATCCTAATTGAACGTCAACACTAATGAGATGCACATAATCAATTCTCTTGTAAAGCGAAATTAATGAGTGAGCATGAGATTAAAAATGATCAAGAGTTTATATATCTTCTTACGTTTCTCACTATAACTTCATTTCTCACACGATCTTTCATGCATATATATATAATTTTTAAATGTTATATAAATATATTTATTTATCTATTTATCTTCCAAAAATCCTAAATCCTAAGTCGGTCATATTTTCCTAATTTTCAAACCTACTATCGATTTCATCAATTCTCTCAATCAGTTGTATATATATTGCATATAACTATACCTGAACACTTCCAATCTCAATCCAAAACAATTGGTATTCCAAAACTCAAAATTCAAGCCTTGATTTACATATTCAAAATCTAATCAAATTTTTAGTTTGTTTACCGAACACTTCAGATCTGGCTAATAAACACCCCTCACAAACAACACATCAAATGAGATACACAATCGAATATGGTTTTTTTTTTTCACAAAATTAAAGAAATAACTTTTTTTAAATATACAATTTCTTGATTAAACTTTTTTTTACAAAAAATTGATAATATTGATCAGTTTATTATTTATTTATCTATATCTATACTATATTATAAAACATTTGGCTAAAACTCTTAAAACTCTTAAATCCGTTCATCCCTAAACGATTCCATCCCTATTCGATTTCATCCAATATCTGAATTCGTGTAACTAACTGCAGATAGACACAATCAAATACAGGATAAACATTTCATTTTAAATATAAAAAATCTAAAATATAATTAGTATAATTATTAAATTCTAATAGAATACTTAATTATTATCTTTATAAAATTTATAATATTAAATCAAAAATAAATTGTTTTATTATTAAACTTAAATTAA
>NC_037532.1:34047109-34066360 GCF_001531365.2 Cynara cardunculus var. scolymus
TGGTGGGGTGTGGGTTCCAGTTCTTCCACTGATGTTGTAGAGTATAATATTGCTATGATTGCTCAAAGTCAAACAAGATTGGCTTCAAAAAGATCATCTCTCTCTCTCTCTCTCTCTCTCTCTCTCTCTCTCTCTCTCTCTCTGTATTTTGTATTTTTATTAAGAGCATCTTTAACAGGTATGTTAAAATAAGTAATAATTTATGAAATATAGATATAACAAGTAATATTTTAGGAAATTGTGTAAGAGTATCTTTAACAGTTATGTTAAAATGAAAAAAAAAAAATTTAATAATTTTACTCAAAACAGTTATGCTATCTTGTATATATATATATATATAAAAGAAGAGGTGTTACTGTTATAATATTTTCCATCAATAAAAAATATTAATAAGAAATGTTTAGTAAAAGAAATAATATTTATTAAATGTATTAAATATTTTAATAATATCATTAATGTTAGAACCGTTAAAATGAAATAGTTGTCGGAGTTACATGTAATTCTTTTAGATATTTTGACTGATACTTTATTTAAAAAAAATTAACATAACGGTTGGAGATGCTTTAAGTACTACTTTAACAAACTTTAGCAAATACCAATTTAACAAATTGTGTAGGTGTATATTTAGCAAATAGCAGTTCGGCAACTTGCAAAATTGTTACTTTTATGAATATTATATTCATAAAAATGCAAAATCTCGACTATTTCGGTCAAATTATCTGAAAAAAGAAAGGCTATAAGAATTAATATGATCAAAAAATGATTATTTTGGAAAAATTCCATTTTTTATGCAAGAGAATGTCAACAGTTCTAAGGAATAAACCACAAGGTGGTGCCTGATTGGTTTGGGCTTTGCTCCAAAGATCAAAAGTATAAGGAGGTCGTTCAAATCCAAGGAGGAATAAAAATCCTCTTGTGGACACGGAGGTTCAAATGCGACGACTCCGGGCTATCTGCAAAGCAGGTGGTCGCCCTGGAATTAGTCGGCTCGCATAGCGGGTTGGATCTCCAGGTTAATTAAAAAAAACAGTTCTAAGAATAATTGAGATTGTAAAAAAGCTCATCAGATTATGTTCCAGAAATGGCACAAAGCTGCTAAACTACAACTAATAAACCAGAAACTTTTCATATCAAAAGCAAGATTTCACAGGATACAGATTCAAATCCACCATCAATATGAACTCCAAATGGGTATCTTCTATCTTGATGCATAAAATACCAAAAATCTTTACCAAATCGATTAAAACTTACCCGGTTTGTTCTTCACCTTCCATCTCAGTCGAATCTCCGTTTTCTTTGATAAACGATGGATCAAGAAATTTCGCCACAAAAACCCACAATTTATACACATCTTCGAAGTTCGTCAAGAAACCAAGTGAAGCAGTGACAACCTCAGCTCGAACAAATCCACCTCCATCATTGTTCATAGGTTTGCAGAGCGTCGTGTCAGCAAGATCAATCGCTGCATGATTCTGTTTCGTGCTCTGTATAATCCTTGCATGACATAAAATGCCGACACCAAGAGAAATCCCATTTGATTCGGCTAACTTTTGAACGATTTCTGGACTAATTAGTCCTCTGACTCTATCCCTTATGTTGAACGCCACTGATGCACCTCTTTCGTACTTGATTTTAGGACCATAAATGTGAACCAGTGGAACAGAATCTTGTTCCCCATCTGAACCAGTTAACCGCAATTGAAGCAAAGAGGTCACGAGCCAATTGACCAAGAAACGGAGCCTGAGTGTGGTCTTGTTTAGACCCGACATGTTTACGTGATCAAGATGCTTGCAGGTTATTTCAGGTTCTCTTCTTTCTGATTCTTGCCCTTCGCAATATTCTTCATCACTGATATAGAAATCTTCACAATGCTTATTGTTGTCTTCCAATCCGAAAGATACCCGTCTGCTCCCTTCCATTCTTCCCAATAATCTGAACTCGCCTTCGGTTTCTCTTCGTATGACGGCACTTTCTTTCAGTTTCTTGGATTCGGGTTCTTCTTGTATCTCTGAAATCTCCAACTTCCTTTCGGTTTCTTGAGATTTTTCTTGAAAACTTTCTTGAAAGTTGTCTGCTTTTTTGACATTGTGAACTGCAGCATCAAAAGATAGCACTTTGCTGATATGGGGCTGTGAATCAATCTCTTTCTCATTGCTTTTCTTGCTGGAAAACCAGGAGGGCGGAGGTAAAGGAGAGTTTACGATCTCAGATTGGGAACCCAATGGACTCTGACCCAAATCGATCCACATCGAGTTCTCTGATGATTCATCTTCGCTAAAAACCGGACTCTTCATGACCTCCCCGACAGAAAAACTTCCTGTTTCTTCAAAAATGGGGCTAGCTCCATCTCTATCTGGGCTGTTCCCATGATCCATTTCGGTTTCGAAAACATCCCTCACCTGAGAAGGAGTGTATGCACCAGAAAATGCCGGTAAAAGAGCTCCGGCGTGACTTTCAGATATCCCTTCACCTTTTACAACTTCATCATCTTCAATCCCAGCCAATCCCGGCATTCCATCCACGGAATCACTCAGATATAAAGGAAAAACCGGACTGATCTTCACTATCCCAGATCCAGCATGTCCAGACTGATTCTGGAGGCTTCCAATTACGGATTTCTTGATCAGAAGACATCCGAATCCAGTTGGGTCATCCCCGAAAACTCTGTAGAAAGACGTTATAATGAAATCTGGTCGAAATAGTGATAACCCTAACGAATCCATGTCTTTAGGACCCAATGCCCCTGCATCTAGCAAAACATGCCAATTGTTCTGCTGAGCCAATGCCATCCACTGGTACGAGTATTTGGCACCAGTAACTCGAGATTGGACAGGAAACACGAAAAGACCTGTTGACGAATCTTTCTTCCGCCTTTTCTTGTTCAAGATTAGCTTCCTAAGATGGGTTGAACAGGGTTTCAATGTAGGCCATTTGAACCAAGCACTATGAACCTTTGCACCTTTATCTTTTGCACTTTGAGCCATCCAATTCACAGATTGGCTCTCATGATCAAACATGGTCAAAAGCTTCTTATTGGTATGAAAAGGGTATGATTCAGCTAGAAGTTTGAAAGCAGAACCTCTACTGACAGTAAAAACTAAGCCATATTCATTCTCAGGGATGTTTAGGTAATCCATAATTCTACTCTTTATATCATACTCAACGGTTCCCCTTTCACCACCACCATAGAGAGCATGATTACTCAAATGAGCAGTGATCTCAGATAAAGTAAATGTACAAGATTCCCAGAAATGAACAGTTTGAAGAAATGAAAACAACCCAAATCCACAATAATCAAGACATACCTTTGAAATAGTATCTGCTAAATGTGAATACTCATCCACCCTCAATTGATCTATTTTCTCAGAAGATTTGTACTTTGGATACATGGTTAGGAACTTCAATAAAGCTTCATCAAATTCAGGAATGGAGTCTTTATCTTCAAATGTTCTATCAGCAGCTAGAGAAGTTGCTTTTAGAAATTCCTTTTGAGCTTGTAATCTAGCAAGAGATCTTGATCTTCCCAAACCTTTGTCTTCTCTATCAAAAGACTCTGAAAAATCCATATTTTGGGATTTAACAAGAGACCCATCCTCAGAGGCTTGTTCAAGAGCTTCTCTGAGTTTATTCTCTTGCAACTTTCGTCGAACAGATGGACTGCGTTTGATTTCCTCATTGGTGTGATCAGACCCATATTTTCTTCTGCTCTTTTTGTCAGAAATTAGAGAAGCACAATGAGATATGATCGGTTTCCACAGTGAAATATGCATTAGAAAGGAAATTAATCCCACAAAATTAGAAAAAACGTTCGAGAAAAAGAATGGGTTTTGAACGATTTCGTTTGATTGTGAGTTTATCCCATCGAATTTCTCCCCCAAAAAGCATAAAAACAGGTCGGAACCCTAGATTCAATAAAGCAAAAGCACTCAATTTTGAAGCATTTTCGGAATCAAAACCTTTGATTCAAACTTCCAAACGCAAAGTAGACAACAGTCGACTCCCACACAAAAGGGTTTCCTTACTAAAGAAAGATACAATTCAAAAACAACAGAATCAAACTCGAAATCGTTCAAGAAAGTTACAGAGGAGGAAAAAAAGATTTACTGAAAGCAATGACTCCAAAAACCCTAAAATGATACCCCAAACCCAAAGCGCTCCGTCTGTGAGTGTAGTTAATGGGATTCCTCTGAATCTTAATAAATGCAAACCAAATCGCAATTAATGCGAGCAAAGAGGGTAGAGATGGAATTGATTACACTCTGTGTTCTTGAGCTTCTACTCTGGCACTGTGTGGTGCCCAGCGTAAAAGAAAGGAATCTTTTCAAATATTAAAATGGGTAAAATAAAAGGTTTAATTTAACCAATTTTAATTACTTTTTATTTGTTGCTTTTTTTGACGTAAAAAAAGGTTCCATAGCCTTTATCCAATCAATTGATTTTTTTAAATATTAAATTCAATTTTTCTTTTTAATATTTGAAAACCCATAAATAAAAATATATATGGTAACTATGTCAGGTTGGTTTGAGCTTGGCTTCAAAAGTCAAAAATAACTGGAGGTCACAGGTTCGAATCCAATGAAGAATAAAAATCCTTTTGTGTTCACATAGGTTCAAATGCGCTGACTTCGGGCTATCAGTGGTCGTTCTGAGATTACTCGGCTCGTATAACGAGTTGGATATCCAGGTTAATAAAAAAAAATACACATGGTTGATAAAAATTTATAAATACAGATAACTTTATTCATATAAAACTTAAACCGAACAGTCTTTAGTCCATTTCTAGCTATGATTCACAAACATGACCTCAAATTGCAAAGTCGTTTTTGACCAGTCAACATTTTTTTTTATTAACCTGGATATCCAACCCGTTATGCGAGCCAATTAATCTCAGGACGGCCACTTGCTTTGCAGATAATCCGGAGTCACCGCATTTGAACCTCCGTGGCCACAAAGGATTTTTATTCCTACTTGAATTTAAACATGGGATCAATCAACATTTTACGTTTTAAATCAACAAATTATTTTGAAAAAAAGTTATACGACTTAAAAATGAATGAAGTCAAACATAAACTCGATGTTTTATTGCTAATTAATTACGTTTCAAAAATATTTTTAAATGATTTAATATATAAAATACTTAAAGTGATCAAGTCCGATGGCTAAGTAATCCAACGATTTGTGTGCTGGACCAAATTAATCATGGTCAACTCCCTTGATCTACATTTGTTTTAATTATTTATTTATGCCTTTTTCTTATATTTGAAATTAAATAAATAAATTTTCAATTGAAATATATACATATATATATATATATATATATATATATATATATATATATATTTCATGGTGAAGGATGGTGAGAAAAAAAAAAAGTTAAGGTGAAAAGTGTAACTTTGATCACATTTGATCTCAAACCTATTCATGAATCGCGCTTTTATATAGGGATTGATCTGGTGCATCTCGATGCATTTTATCTTGGTACATCTCATTCTAATATGCATGCAAGGGTGAAGATCTTTTCTTATACTTGCCAACTTAACTCACGTTCTCATCGGAACTCAGCATTATATTTCATATGATATAATTCTTTCATATAATACAATTATTTCATATAATATGGTAGTTTTTGATGATACAGTTTTGTTAATGTTGATATATAAATTAAATAGAATCATTTTTTTTCATTAAAAATTATCAAGATACCGATTCAATTGATTTTAATATGTAATTAAAATTTTCGTTGTTTACATATTAACAATTAAATCTTTCTATTACAGGGATAAGTTATCATATGTCCACACAATAATACTATTAGGGAGTATGTAAAATTTATAAAGTCACATACAAAGAATATGTTTGCTTTCATTTGTAGAAACTCGAATTAGATCAAGCTGATTGTAGATATAATTATTTTTGAAGGATAATTATGAAAATATGTATTAAAATGTAATTATGATATTTATAAAGGGTGTTATATGTAAATATGTATGATCATATTAAAGTTTAAGATAACTATTACAGATAATTATTAAAAGCTTATTTGAATTATAGTTTATCTATAATTCAGACCATCTAAATAAGGAGATAGGCTAAATCAACTCTGATGGATTGAATCTTTATAATTAGCCTTTCAAAAGTTATACAGTAAAGAAACATTTTCTTTTCTGTAATACACATATAGATCTAGGGTTCTTGGGACAGCACCGGGTGAGAGATCTTAGCGTGCTCGTGTGTTGATCACTGATAGAGGAATCCTATTTTTGATTCTAAGTGTTGTATAAAATCTACACTAGATCTGTAAAAAGATGCAATTATGAACATCATATGGTATGTAATTTTAATTAAATGTCTCATTGGATCCGATTAGGGTTTTATTTTAGAAAAGTTCTATTTTAACCAAAGTTTTCAATTTTCCGTTGTGTTTTAAGGTTACAAATTTACATTAAAACCCAGTAAAAAGTTATAATTTATTTTCACGACAAAAAGGACAGTGTCGTTTTTTAAATTATCACATATATGATTTGACATACGGATAACGGATCTTAAAATTACACGTAATCGGAGTGGACTTTTCTAATCTCTGAAAAATTAAAATATTTATTTGGGAGAAAATTTGGAAAACAAAATTTGTTGACCAACTTGGTTTGTTGTTTTATGATGATTTCATTCTTGTTTTGGCATCTCAAGATGAAAGCAACCCTTCAATTTGATGGAGATTGTGTTAGAAAGGAATTTGATTAAAAGCCATTTGTTATATATATATATATATATATATATATATATATATATATATATATATATATATATATATATAGATAGAGAGAGAGAGAGAGAGAGAGAAAGAGTTTGTTTCAAATACAATCTGTTGTATTTGTACAACCAATGTAACCCAATAAATTGAGATATTTATGGAAATGATAAGAGTTCATTTATTATGATTTGAATATTTATGAAATATGAATATGGTTCATTAATTATGATCAATACTTTATATTATGAAACAATCAAAACTTCTATGAAATCACATATTAATAAAATAAAATGGACGATTGAGATTGAGTTGTATTGGTTGCACAAATGTCATGGGTTGTATAATAATCAACCTCTATCTCTCTCTCTCTCTCTCTCTATATATATATATATATATATATGAGCGATCAAATGAAAACCACTCTCATTTGTACAAACCATACAAACCACCCTCATACGTTGATTTCTGTGTTTAATCTTATGAAATTTTTTCATGAAATTGTTTAATCTTATTAAATTGTTTCATATAATATTTTTTTTGATGAATTTGTTTCATATATGGTTATGAAATTGTTTCATATATGGTTATGAAATTGTTTCATATAATATTTAATGAAATTTTAATAAAACTGTTTCATATATTTTTCTAAAATTAAAATAATGAAGATGATAATATCCATGATTAACACCCTCCACAATAAAATGGTTAATCAACCTTTCATAATTACAAAAAAATGAACAAAATGAAAAATTATAATTGGTTGAATGTGGTTTTCACGGTTTGTACAAATTGGATGGTTTTTATTTGAACGCTTATATATATATATATATATATATATATATATATATAGGGGCCTAATCAAATGAGAACTGAATAGTTTGTGGTAACTGTGAGGTCTAATTTCAACCACAAATCAACGGATAAATAAGGAAATTAATAATTATGGTAGTTTGAGTTAAAATTATAATTTGAGGACATATTAGGTATTTTTTAAAAACTTCTCTCTCCTCTATCCTCTCTCATCTCTCCGACCTCCAATTTCCGGCATCCGGTGAAATCGATATCACAATATATCATAATTGGTATCACATTGTGTATTACAATGGGTATCACATTGTGTATCTTTGTTTTTAAAGTTTGAGTTGGTATCATAGTTGGTATCACAATAGTATCACTATATATCACAATGGGTATCACATTGTGTATCTTTGTGATTACTTAGTACCTACCGGATTAATATTCACCGGAGGTCGAAGATTGGAGGTCGGGGAGAGGAGAAATGAGAGAGGAGAGAGGAGTTTTTTAAAAATACCTAAAATGACCTCTAATTATAATTTTAACTCAAACTAGCATAATTATTAATTTCCTAATTTATCCGTTGAGATTGGATCTCACAGTTACCACAAACTAATCAGTTCTCCGAGCCCACATATATTATATATATATATATATATATATATATATATATATATATATATATATATATATATCACATTTCCATTAAGTATAAATAAATAACTAATAAACCAAAGCATTGGCCCACAATATTATTACAATGACACAAAGTAAAAGATAGTGCTTTTCATGATTATATGAATCAATTTTTACAAAAATAATATTAAAAACATTAAAAATGATGTGTTCATCGAACATTAAAAAAAATCTATTTCAACCATTAAGGGTGTTTATAGATTAGGTTGATCGAGTTAAAGATATTTAAACAATCCAAATTAATACTTGCGGTTTGAAAATCCCAACCCAACCTAAACCAAAGTGTAACTCATCCCAAACCGTACGGATTGGTCAGGTTAGTCAGGTTGGTTGGGCTAATACTTTGGTACATCAAAATATATTCTCATAACCTTGAATATGTTGTTTTCTCTACTCTATTCATAATTTTTTTCATCATCAACCGTTTGATACAACTTATTCATATTTCTTAAAACTTAAGTATATTACATTCAATTAATTTTCTCAATTTGTTCATATATATGTTCATAGTTATTGAACACATATACAAATGAGTTAATTATATAAAGATAAAGAATATATTGAAAATATATGTATATGAAGAGGGTACGTGATGATATAATCATCTAATGTACATATTAATAAAGACTCAACAATCATATTAAATCAAAGAAATAAAAGGATACTGGATTTATTAGGTTGAATTTGGTTCAAATAAAAGTAACTCAATATCAATTCAATGTCTATGGTTTAAAGATTTCAATTAGACATCGGGTTGAGTTATATCGCGTTGGATTGGGTTGGTCGGACACCTCCACCAACCACACACTAAAAACCATCTTTAATATAATAATAATAAAATAATAATAATAATAATAAACATCTAGATATATTCAACTTTTAATATATATACCTATATATATATATATATATATATATATATATATAATATTATAAAAACTTAATAGATTTGAGATCATGTGAGAAAAAGAGTTTTTCGTGAGACCCGTAAGACCAATTCTCAACACTTGGATTAGATCTATAATCTCAACGTTCATAACCACAAAATTGTCACGAGATTTCTCAGTAATCACAAAATTGTCAGCGTGCAACTTTAGGCCATTAGATTATTAGCTTATAAAGTTGATCAATGAACATAAATTGGTCTTACGGGTCTCACAAAAAACATTTGATCTCACGTGAACCCAACCCAAACTTAATATTATATTAAATATATTTATAGATGCTTACTTTATTGACCTTAAAATATAGAGGCCAACATTTTCTAGCCGCCATCTTTTTAGTATTTTGGTGTTGGGTTGGAGATGAGAACACCTCCATTTTTTAGTTTATAATGTTCTTAGTGTTGGATTGGAGATGGTCTTAGTTGTAAAAAAAAAAATATTTGATAAATCCAATAATTCTATAAAAGAAATAAATTTGATGGAGTCTCTGACATGTAGCTCAGTTGGTAAAGGAGTCGAACCCCTTTTCCAAATATAAGACATGGTTGGGTTTGATCCTAGACCTCAACTATTGAACGTGTCAAAAAAAATGCTTTTTAAGTGTCTTTTTTTGTTGTTGAAGTATATAATATTTATATACGATAAATAGAACAAATAAACTCATACACCCTCCTCTCAAAAATAAGTTTCGTGTATAATAAATTAGAATCGTTTGTAGTCAACTTTTTATTCAAATAAATGGGATGTGAAATAATTTTGTTAATGAATTTTAAACTTTTTGATAACTTGAATAAGAGGGGTTTTATTAGAAGATTATGGAATGTATATAAATAAATTTTAAAGCAATAAATTATTTCATCATGAGCAATATAATCATTTAATAAATTACTTTTTATACATTTGGATCTTAAATTATTGTTATTATTTTTGTTTGTTAATAGAATTAATAAGTTTAATTTTAATTTTAATTTTAATTTAAAAGTTGTTGCTTAGAATTATATTTTTGTGGTTTTTAGGTCATGATTTCCCAACCATTATCCTCCTTTTTCATCCAACTAAAGTGGAAATCTTTTTTGAATTATTGGCCATTTACCAATCCACCTTTTGTTTTATTTTGCATATAACTTTTTATTTAAATATATACCAATTTCATACATTAATTATTTATTTCTAAAAGTATAAGAAATTATTTTTAATGCTAATATTATTCCTTGGAGTATTTCTCTCTCTTGTACATTTAATTTCAATGAATCTTATTGGTTTAAATAATAAAAAATTATTCTCTTTTTCGTATTTTCTTGATTTGGAAAAACTGTGGAAGCCCAGAATTCTAATTTATTTATTTTGGAAAATTTATTGGAAATTCAACGGTTAATTTGGTTTATAAAGAAATTTGAATAATAATAAATAATAATAATTAATTAATATTAAAAAAGAAAAAATAAAAGGAAATAAAATAAAATAGTGAAGCATTGTAGTAATTGATGAATGCCAACCAAGTAGAAAAAGACAAAGTCCACACATGTTTAAAGTTGATATTACCAAACTCATAATTAATTATCAAGTTTTGACCTTTTTTTTCTTGGAAGGATGTTTATGTTTATGCCTTTTCATTAGTGGCTGAATGCTTCTTCTTTTACTTCCCCTTTTTGCTTCTTTGACTTCTTTGCTAACCCCATCATTGCAAATCTAAATATGTTCTTCACATGGGTTCATGTAATATCAAAGGTTTTCGTAAGGTCCATAAGACCAATTCTTAACCCTTAGATTAGATCTATAATCTAATACATTTATAATCACAAAATTGCCACGAGACTTCTCAATAATCACAAAATTGCCACCGTACAACTTTAGACCATTAGATCATTATCTTATAAAGTTGATCAATGAACATAAATTGATCTTACGGGTCTCCCGAAAAACCTTTGGCCACAAAACATATAAGAATCAAAGAAACAGATAATACCAGGCTTTAGTGGTACCAAATTTCCTTTGCAGAAAGACCATGATATTCCCATAATATTGTTAAATTACATCACAAAATGAACAAAAATGCTGCAAAAATACCTGGTGATCAAGAAAACAATCCTTGCAGCATCAAGGCTCCCGGCAAGATTTCCCACCCAAATTAAAGGGAAATTCTAGTCTGTGATCTGCTAATCTGGTTCCTAGTAAATGACATAATAAAACACCAAGAAACGAAAAAAGAAAGCGGAATACATCTCGATCATCAAATCAATTTGCGTCTAGATCTGAGCCTTCCAGCGATACTATTCTCTAAAACAGGTTCCACAACTCTCCGGCGTTTCTTTTGAGAGATCGGCCTGGTTTCTGGAGTAACAACGCTGTTTTCGACCTCATTTTCTGCCTTTTCGTTTTTTAATTCAACGTTAACCTTTTTCTGGTTTTCATTTTCGTTTTCTGCCTCTGAATTCTTGTCATCCGATTCCTGACCACTTTCTAGCTTGACATTGTTGCACGAAGATTCATCAGATTCTTTAATCTTTTTCGGGTTCTCATTTTCACCCACATCAGCATCTGCCTCTGAATTCTTGTCTTTCAATTCTTGACCACTTTCTAGTTTTAGATTGTTGCATGAAGGTTCATCTGATGATTGTAGTTCAGATGGTTTCTCATCTTCCATCATTTCAGACTTAACCTCCACCTCAGGATTCTTGTTTTCTGGTTCTTGACCACTTTCTAGCTTGACATTATCATGCAAAGGTTCAATCTTTTCGCTTGTCTTCAGACCATCTTCAGACTCAACCTCTTCGTTAGAAAAGGGTAGTGATCTTTTAGCACAAATCGGTGGTTCCGTCTTCTCTGAATTAGGATCAGACTGGCGGGTCTCGATGAGATAGTGTGCAACCGACTTGTACCCAAGACTAGAAATCTGGATAAGAGACACGTGTAAACCGACAAATGTATACGTTTTGGGGTCAGATTTCAGAAGTAACATAAGAGGCACGTGTAAAGATAGTTTTCGAGGATATCACAAACCTTTCTATAAAGAACACCAGTGGGAGCCCAGCCTTTTGCTTGACGGCACAAACTGCAGTTACAAATTCCACGACAAACTGGACAAATCCAATCGGGATTTTGCATTGCTTCAAGTACATTCTCCCCATATCTGTATTTATAGATACTACAATGCATCAAAATTTTCATCTTTCATAGAATATGTTGATGCGGCAATGTGAAGATCAAGAACAATTGTGTAACCGATACCAAAGTCAAGCAAGAAAGTTGGGTAAACCAAACCACACAAATCCAGTAAATCCCACTCGAAGTTTGGGTTGGGGTAGGGAGACCTGACTTCTAGCATAAATTGCCTAATAAAACAAATCTCAGTTCCCAAAACCCATATCCCTATTTTGTCCCATCAATCACGTGAAAGACACATAATTATTTCAATTTATGTTTTCATTCTCTCTCTGATGATGTGTTTTCACGTGATTGGTGGACAGGGTAGGGACCTGAGGTCCGTAACTACAGGAGATTTTACTCTAACAACCAGCCCTCTACCACCAACCTTTCCAACTCCCTTCTGCCCAACCACACTAGCTACATGCCATCAGTCCCCACATCTAGTTTGCTACCCTGGTCTTTCGCTTTCAAGTTCCCTATCAGAGGTCATAGCAGTTTCTTGAATTTGTAATTAAAACACATAGAGAAAGAATCCGAACGTATGCGTCCGTCTCTACTTCATTTGTAATTCTTATATACCTCATATACAAACAATCTCCACAAAACTGGCCTTGAACCAGATTGCACTTGACGCAGTGCGTCCGATGACCAAGTGTTTTCTGCCTGCAATGAATCATGTAATTCAAACCGTCTTTAGAACAATGAAAAAGCACCAAGAAATACAAAACTAATCGAAAGAGTTCAAGAACAAATATGCATAAAAGAAACAACACAATGTGAAAGATGATCAAAGATGCAATCGAATACCTGCATTGATGACAAGTCTTTCCTCTGACTTGATCATATATTTTCTTGCCATCTTTTCCATATCCATCCACAAAGAGAGTCCACTCCATTTTAGCATCACCTAAACGCTTTTCGTGTTCTTCTGTGTAAACCTCGGGCCTAGAGTTCTCCCTTATCAGATGGTCATTTTCATCTTTATCCTTTTTCGACTTAACAGCTTCAGTGTAGCTAACTGTTGGTGTATTCTGCAACCTATAAAGCAAAATCCATTTTGAAATTGGTAAATTGAGAAGTTTTAACAGATCAAAACATTCAAATAAGTTGTTCATACTTCATAGTAATCCCACAAAAACGGATACACATGTCTCTTGAAATAGATTTAAACAAGTAACTGCAAATTCCTAGGAGATATTAAAGCTAAAATGTTTGATTTTTTTGAGTACCCACAAAATTATAGAGATGAGAACACTTCATAAACCAATCTGCAGTTCAAAATGTCGATTAAACAGCACTAAACGAAGAAATTAAACCTCATTCTATCAACAAACACCACATCTGATCGAACAAAAAGCATCCAATTTCTAACGAAAATCATAAGTTATAAACCCCAGAAAACTATTCAGATTACAAACCATCAGAAACAAATTGTTAATTCAAAATAGAAGTAAAACAACTCTGAAAAGTGAAAGAAAGTTAAGGAAAAAAGGAAAAAAGAACCTGGAGGAACGACGTGCGGGAACCGATGAGGGCAAGGGGGGAATACACCGATTAGGGGTTTTGTTCTGATTGGTGGATAAGGGTTTGTTGTTCTTCCTATTGGTGTTGGGTTTAATGGATCTCAACTTAAGAGACAAATCATAAATGCCGAGCTTTTGCATCCTCTCGAGATTTTGTTTTATTCTTTCCTCTCTGCATTTCTCGTAATCGGAAGAAACCTTAGGAGTAGAATAGTCGGAGTTCATTTCTTGATTCCTAGGGTTTACAGTAACCGGAGTAGTTGCTAGAGGTTCTGCAGCTCTGTCGCTCATCCTCGCCATAGTTAAAGCTTCTTCCAGTGGGTAGGGTGTATCAATGGCGAAGCTCCAACGGTCGGATTTTTGATGGTGATGGATACAACCTCGTTCTGCGTGAGAACGGCGAATTGGAAAAGTCTTGCAATTAAGGGACTTGAACTTGGGGCTTAAGAAGCCGAAATGTGAGAAACTTGGGCTTAAGAGGCCCAAACGTGAGAAACTTGACCAAACCGGCCCCGGAACGCCGAAGGATCAGAACCGGGACCGGTAAGGACCGCTTTAGGACCAGAAACCAGGAATGGTTGCTGTTTTGGAGTGTTTCGAGGGGCCGAGACCGATCGAGACCGGTTATAGGACCGCCCTGGCCCAGTTTTTCAAAAAATCTACCCGTTTTTTAAATATAGTCGTTTATGACCGTTTGCTCACCTTTTTTGTATTTTTTGCCTTCTAAACACTATATATAAGTGTCATGGTTGAATGATTTATATACCAACTTACAAAACGCAAAAAAAAAAACGTTCACAATTCTCGGTTTTTCCCTATATTTTGTGACTTCGACTCGTATTCATTTATCGCTTCCACTTCACAATTCTCATGTCTTCTCTCTTTGTTGATATGTCGGACAAAACTAAGTCCGGAGTCAGTGGAGTGTTGTATCTGTTTGAAGCATTACTTGGATAGCGTTGATAGAATTCAACACACGACATCATTAAAGGTGAAGATTGAAACGGTGGAAGAAAATTTGGAAAAAAATGAAATCGTCATTGGAATAAGCACGCCGCGAACTACCGATGCCGACGACACTTACTCACAATTTGACGATGATGAGGAACTCGACATTGATGACCAAAAAGTTATTAAAAGAATTTAAGAGACCGAAACTCTTCAAATCAATCCGACATGGAATACCGATGATGATTGATGAATAAGTGTATTTTCAAATAATTTTATAATGTATTTTTGGAAGACAATGTAATTTTAATTATAATAAAACGCATTTTTAAAGTGTATTTGAGTGACTCAATTACAAATTTTATAACGTATTAAAAAACTACCATTAAAAATATTTTTTAATGGCCGGGACCGGTTGGGACCCGAACCGGCTCACCATAACCGGTTATACTTCAGCTTAACCAGGCTCCTCATTTTCGATCGGGACCGGTTATGGCCGACGTTGCTGAGGCCCGAGACCGGTTTTTAGCCATCACTAACTTGAACTACGGCTCTAGGCCCAATTTTAGAGGATAACAAGTTATGGTTTTTGTTGTTTCTTTTAACTCTGTAGAGGTCATTTTGTGTTAGGGGTGCTTAAAAACCGACTAACCCGGTTAACCCAATTTTATAAAATCTAAATTAATTCAATTTAAGGTAACCTGATATATAGTTGATATAAAATTTGGTCAAGTCGTGTTTATTGAGTTGAAATTGGGTTACGGTCACATGAACCCAACCCAGCCTCATGAACCTGATGCATTTCTATATTATGGATTTAATATGATTGTTAAGTTTTTGACATTAATATGTACATTGGACATTAGACTATCCAAAATTAGATATATTCAAAAATGATGTTGTAACTGTAATTCCAACCATAATTTTTTTTATTTGCATCAACATTAAGCTTTCTTTTTTGAGTTTGTTAGACTTTTTTTTATGTTCTCATTTTGACTTTATCTCGTTTAAATACAAACATTTAGCTAATTTGTAAAATAATATACTAATGTTTCAACATGATCAATCCGTAAGGTTGTGGATTGGATGAGATTTTCTAAATTGCAGACATTGAGTTGGGTTGTTCAAATGTTGTCAACCTCGCCAACTCAACCCATGTGCAACCCTAGTTTATGTGCATCTCAATTAATTTTGTTGGGTCTTAAAAATAGGTAGAAAAATCCTGAATAAATTTGAAGAGATTCGAACCAGTGACTTATAAGAAGGAGCCATAATAGTCCAAATTTAATTGTCAATGAGCTAACCACTCGAGGTTGATATGGTTCGTTACCGATAGAGATGCATAAATATAACATACTTGTTAGAGATGCTCTAAGTTGTTTGTTTTATAATAAAACCACTCACAGTTTGCATTTTTACATTAACTTAATATTATTGGTTTTTCAATCTTACCATTTGATGTAGAGGACATTGTTTTTCCAGCCAACCATTTTTCGATTTTATCCTTTAATATAAAAGATTCGTAGGCTGAGTTTGGTACATGAGACGGGACAGGACAGGACAGGACAGGACGTGACAAAATCCACTGTCACATGTTTGGCGTAGCATGGGTGATGAGACAAAACAAGAACTCATTGTCCTACTTTTGGTGCGACATGGGACAGGGACAAAAACTGGGACAAGGTGGGACAACATGAGACAAAAGAGGTTTTTTCTTGATCCACCAAAATAGGTGGAACAAGATGGGACAAGAATGAAATAGAAACTAAAATATTACTAATCTACTCTAGTTTGATATATAACTTTAATATGATATTTGTTTTAAAGGTCATCGCCGCTAGTTTCGGCCGCCTCCACCACTACCGGCGGTCGCCGACGGCTACCTCCACCTCCACATCCTCTTCCACTACAATAACATCATCCACCGTCTCCATAACCACCAAGTCTATTGCCACCTGTACCATAGTCGACCACCGACCACCACCGTCCATTGCCACCACCACTACCACCGTTCGCCACCTTCAACTCCTCCTCTACTGCAACAACCTCCTCCACGACCTCTACGACCACCATCGGCCACCACCATTCATTGCCACCTCACCTCCACCATAACCACCACCACCACTATCCTCACACTACATCAACCACAACTACCTCCTCCACCATTGTCAACCACCACCACAATCTACCATCTTCATGTCTTCTATGACCACTGTCGTCCACCAATCACCACTGCCTTTACCTCCATAACCACTGTCGGCCGCTGACCACCACCGCCCGTTGCAACTACTACCTTCGGCCACCACCACCTTCACCATAACCAAAACCACCTCCACCACCAYCACCACTACCATCAATTATATCAAAATTTTCATTCAAATTTAGTACAAATATGAAAATTATGTACAAATATTTATTCTTTAATTATTACTTTATTTGTGTTAATTATAACTATTATATGATATTTAAAATCATCAAATAACTTTTGGGGTAGCTTGTCTAGTTCTGTCTCGTCCAGTCCTAGTCGTACCAAACACTAGACATACTCCTGTTATGTTCAATTCTGTCTCATCCACTCCTACCCTATTGTCATGTCCTGTCCAATTATGTCTTGTTCAATCATATTCAATTATGTTTGCATACCAAACACTACCGTAAATAACCCAAAAAAGTATTCGAAATATTCACCTAAAAGGTTAGAATAAGATGATCTAAGTGATATGATTAAAAGGTGGTTATAATAACCATTTTTTAATAAAAAAATATTTCACCCTACTTTTTTAATAAAAAAATTGGCAAATATAACGGAAATTGAAATAAAACAAATTACATTAAAAAAAATTATTTTACTATTTTAAATTGACATTCATATTAATCTTTTTATTATTATTATTTTCAATTTACTTAGATCCTCTCTCGATCTCACCCTATGTACAAGGGTGAGACCAAGAGAAAGACTAAAAAGAGAACCAAAAACTCATCGAAACGTTTGATCTGGATGATCTAACAGATATTAATTAGAAAAGTAATAGAAGCGAAAATAAAATACATACATAGTAGCAAGTTTAAATAAGAAGATTAAATTAAATATCGTGAAAAAAGGAAAAATTAAATATCATGAAAAAAAAGGTTAAATAAAGGTTCATATGTATCATTGAAAAATCAATTTGAAGATAACTATGTAAACTCATATAAATAACCTATAATATCAGTTCACATTTGGATATTCACGTATATTTTTTTTTGAATTGGCCTATATCTGAACTTTCATTTTTTACTTTTGGTATTTAATTTTCTTATTTATATTGACTCTATATATAACATATATGGGAAGACATTCTTTTAAGAACTTTTAAAATCGTGAGATATGTGAGAGCCGATGCATTATGTGCTATTTCATATGATTTTTTTTCATCTATGACTAATAATGTAGTAATTAACATATATTTATTTCACATGTACTCGGTTCAAAATGTGAACCTTATTAGCGTGTTTGTGAAATAAAAAATACATGTAAAAAAGATTCACATTGTGAACCGAATACATAGGAAACATACACATTATAAGCCAATATTTTTGTAACTGTTCATCTGGACAATATACACATGTGCATACAAGTAATTTTGGGTTATTTGTTCGGTATACACATGTGCAAAGCATGCACACGTGCATAAAAATTAAGAAACAACTTCAATAACTAAAGATCGATCTCTCTATGTATGTGTGTGTGTGTGTGTGGAAATATATTTTAATGTACCAAAGTATTAATCCGACCAATCCGACTAACTCGACCAACCCGTACGGGTTGGGTTGGGTTGCACTTTGGTTCAGGTTTTTGGGTTAAGATTTTTCAAATCGCATAAATTGGGTTAGATTTTTCAAATGTCTTCAACCCAATAAACCCGACCCATGAACACCCCTAATTTTCATCTTATCCTTTTTAAGTGTGTGTGTGTGTGTATATATATATGTATATATATAGGGTTGGGTTCACGTGAGACCAAGGGTTTTCCGTGAAACCCGTAAGACCAGTTTATGTTCATTGATTAATTTTATAAGCTACTAATCTAACGGTCTAAAGTTGCACGGTGACAATTTTGTGATTATTGAGAAGTCTCGTGACAATTTTATGATTATTGAGAAGTCTCGTGACAAATTTATGATTACGAAAATTCAGATTGTAGATTTAATCTAAGGGTTGAAAATTGGTCTTACGGGTCTCACGAGAAACTCTTGGTCTTACATGATCCTAAGTCTCTCTCTCTCTCTCTCTATATATATATATAGGGTTGGGTTCACGTGAGACCAGCCTGTTTTCATATGACCCGTGAGACCACATTTTTACATGTAACCTTCACAGCAAATACACTGTGAAGGTTTAGAAAAAGTCGAACCTTCACAACAAAAACACTGTGAAGGTTTTAAAAAGTCACATTCACAGCATTTT